>NC_091164.1:644077-659077 GCF_040958095.1 Procambarus clarkii | reverse complement strand
GTATGAGGTCAATTTTTTTTTATTGAAGTTAAAATTAACGTAGATATATGACCGAACCTAACCAACCCTACCTAACCAAACCTAACCTATCTTTATAGGTTAGGTTAGGTTGGGTAGTCGAAAAAGTTAGGTTAGGTTAGGTTAGGTAGGTTAGGTAGTCGAAAAACAATTATTTCATGAAAACTTGGCTTATTAGGCAAATCAGGCCTTGCATTGTAGGCTGAGAAGTGCGTTCTGGCTACTAGGTACGACATATATATATATATATATATATATATATATATATATATATATATATATATATATATATATATGTATGTATGTATGTATGTATGTATGTACCAGTGTTCAGTACATCAATCCACTTATAACAATCTCCTACAACACAAATCTACCCAAAAAGTTAACTTTACGACCATTTATAAGTTTAAGTAATAATTATCATTGAAGGATATTACAGTTGTTACACAAAGCCCAAAATCAAAGAAACATTCATCAATCTTAACGCATTGCGTTTTCAAAATAATTTTTTTCTCAAATATAAGGTAATAATATTACATTGAAGAATGTGTTGCTTAGTTACACTTAGGTTAGGTTTTGTTGGCGATTATTTGTATTTGTAGTACCGTGGGTGAAGCAATTACAGCGTTGTGGTTCGAACAAAATTCGTCAGTGAAGCACTTGTTCCGGAAGTGTTCGAACGTCATCAGTTGTGAGTCGACTGTAAAGCTAACCACGAGGCTAACCATAGCCCCTGCTTCTTGCCCCGCTCCTGTGCCAGGTAAGCTACGGGCTCACCATAGCCCGTGCTACTTGGAACTTGTTCCGAGTAGCTGAATCTATAACAACGACTGTAAACCGGTTTTCATTCATAAACAAGGGGGTTTGGCGGGTGGATGGAATGGACGTTGTTTGTTGGTTTAGATTTAGCTACTCAGAACGAAATGTCCATGTAGCACGGGCTATGGTGAGCCCGTAACAATGAAATGGGCTTTGTTTATGAGGACGGGCAGCAGCAAGAGAGGTGCAGTTCGAGCAGAGGACGTGAACGAAGCAATGTTCGAGACATACAGTATCAGTTGTGAGTCGTGTGTAGTGTTATTTTTCATAAACAGGGTGTGGGGGGGTGGCCGGATGAAGGAGTATTTAGCATTTGTTGATAAGGATAGCAAAAAATGACAAAACATGATAACAAAATTAGTTTCTCTCTCCCTCTCTCTCTCTCTCTCTCTCTCTCTCTCTTTCTCTCTCTCTCTCTCTCTCTCTCTCTCTCTCTCTCTCTCTCTCTCTCTCTCTCTCTCTCTCTTTCTCTCTCTCTCTCTCTCTCTCTCTCTCTCTCTCTCTCTCTCTCTCTCTCTCTCTCTCTCTCTCTCTCTTCTCTCTCTCTCTCTCTCTCTCTCTCTCTCTCTCTCTCTCTCTCTCTCTCTCTCTCTCTCTCTCTCTCTCTCTCTTCTCTCTCTCTCTCTCTCTCTCTCTCTCTCTCTCTCTCTCTCTCTCTCTCTCTCTCTCTCTCTTCTCTCTCTCTCTCTCTCTCTCTCTCTCTCTCTCTCTCTCTCTCTCTCTCTCTCTCTCTCTCTCTCTCTCTCTCTCTCTCTCTCCCTCTCTCTCACCCCCCAATCTCTAATCTCTCAGCAAGTTACACAAATCCTCCACTGAGTTAGCTCCGTTACTGAGGAAGTTAAAATAATCCTTCGCGATTACCGGTCGGGGATTAGGCTAAAATCCCTTACGATTTCTTGGCGGATTTCCTGCCTATTCTTTCATTTTTCCTCTATTGAAAACTTGTCCTTCAAAAAGCTCCCCAAAACCCTAATTTGGCGAATTTGGCTAAAAAGGGGAAGAATAACCCCTTTTCGCCAAATTAGTCTCCCGCCAAGCTAATTTTGTCCGGTCCTTCGGCCAAAAAAAAACTTTTGGCGTTAATATTTGATCAGGTCAAGAGAGCTGTCAAAAAATACAAAATAAAATATGAGGATCAACAATAATTTAGTTTAGCTGTTTGGATGTATTTGACTAAATACATTTGTGAGTTATTGGGAAAATTACTTTGTGAAAATATCGAACCAAAAATAATTGGAGCAATAATTTATGGTAATAAATGCAAAAAAAAGTATTGAGTAGTGAAAGAAATGTGGTAAATATAATTATAATATTATTAATTATATATTAACAATTATAATTATCATTATACAGGTATAATGCATTATACAAATTATCATAATGACAGTTATATTTGGGAGAAATCTTATGTGTCGTAAAGTGATTAGAAAATTTAATTACCTAAATCATTTGACAGTGGCCACGGAGTATTGTATTGTATTTCTAACGGTGTAATCCGTGAGAAATTTGTATTTCTGTATACGCTGTATTTCTCACTGCATTTACTTGTATTTCTCAAGGAAGTGACTGGTTCTTTAAGACGCATTGATCCTAGAACAGCTTTGGTTTCAGCTGAAGCACTTCCTGCTTTGGAGAACACAGTAGCAACAGCAGTAACAGCAGCAGCAGTAGTAGCAGCAGTAACAGCAGTAGCAGTAACAGCAGTTACAGCAGTAGTAGTAGCAGCAGCAGTAGCAGCAGCAGCAGTAACAGTAGCAGCGTCGTCAATGTCAGTAACAAGGCCATTCATCAATGGCCGTGTGATAACGAAGCCGTTCATGAACTAGTCACACAGTCAAACACGCGGCAACAAATATGTACAAATAATATATATATATATATATATATATATATATATATATATATATATATATATATATATATATATATGTATATATATATATGTCGTACCTAGTAGCCAGAACTCACTTCTCAGCCTACTATTCAAGGCCCGATTTGCCTAATAAGCCAAGTTTTCCTGAATTAATATATTTACTATAATTTTTTTCTTATGAAATGATAAAGCTACCCTTTTCACTATGTATGAGGTCAATTTTTTTTTATTGGAGTTAAAATTAACGTAGATATATGACCGAACCTAACCAACCCTACCTAACCTAACCTAACCTATATATATAGGTAAGGTGAGGTTAGGTAGCCAAAAAAAGCTAGGTTAGGTTAGGTTAGGTAGGTTAGGTAGACGAAAAAACATTAATTCATGAAAACTTGGCTTATTAGGCAAATCGGGCCTTGCATAGTATGCTGAGAAGTGAGTTCTGGCTACTAGGTACGACATATATATATATATATATATATATATATATATATATATATATATATATATATATATATATATATATATATATGTATGTATATATATATATATATATATATATATATATATATATATATATATATATATATATATATATATATATATATATATACACTATACCCAAGATTACCATCAGAGCGCCGCCGGGATGATGGGTAAATAGCCTCGGCTACCATCATCTATTGTATGGTTGTGATGGTCATGCGGTTAAGGTCTCTTGTACATCAGTTGCTCCTGGCAGTATGGGTTCGAGTCACTTCTGGGCTGTGAAGTTTTCAGTTGCATATATGCCTGGGGATCATTCAGGCTTGTTCGCATATATATATATATATATATATATATATATATATATATATATATATATATATATATATATATATATATATATATATATATGTCGTACCTAATAGCCAGAACGCACTTCTCAGCCTACTATGCAAGGCCTGATTTGCCTAATAAGCCAAGTTTTCATGAATTAATGTTTTTTCGACTACCTAACCTACCTAACCTAACCTAACCTAACTTTTTCTGCTACCTAACCGAACCTAACCTATAAAGATAGGTTAGGTTAGGTTAGGTAGCGTTGGTTAGGTTTGGTCATATATCTACGTTAATTTTAACTAAAATAAAAAAAAATTGACCTCATACATAATGAAATGGGTAGCTTTATCATTTCATAAGAAAAAAATTAGAGAAAATATATTATTTCAAGAAAACTTGGCTTATTAGGCAAATCGGGCCTTGCATAGTAGGCTGAGAAGTGCGTTCTGGCTATTAGGTACGACATATATATATATATATATATATATATATATATATATATATATATATATATATATATATATATATTGGGTGAGGTGGTACGGGACGTGAAGGGAACAAGTGGATGAATGGCATAACAATGGATATTAATAGGGTATTACATGTATCAACATAATCAGCTTATGTTCTCGCTTCAACTGTCTCTGTGTTGGCTCGGGGTCTTGAAGTGGGTAGAATGTAATTATGTGTTAACTGGTTGTTGATTGCTGGTCTTGACTTTTTGTTGTGTAGTGCCTCGCTGATGTCGAGTCTTCTGCTGTCCTTATACCTGTCGATTATTTCAGTGTTGCTTGTTAAGATGTCTCTGATGATGGTCTGGTTGTGTGAGGAGATTATATGTTCCTTGAAGGAGCCCTGTTGTTTGTGCATTGTTAATCGCCTGGAAAGAGACATTGTTGTCTTGCCTATATACTGAGATCATTGGGGCTTACAGTCCCCAAGTGGGCATGTGAAGGCATACACGACGTTGGTTTCCTTCAAGGCGTTCTGTTTGGTGTCTGGAGAGTTCTTTAGGAAAAGGTTGGCTGCTTTTCTGTTTTTTTTTGTAGTAAATTGTTAATTGTATCTTCTGATTTGTGTCTGTAGGGATGACGTTCCTATTAATAATATCTTTCAGGACACTTTCCTCCGTTTTGTGGGCCGTCGAAATGAAGCTCCTGTAAAACAGTCTAATAGAGGCTACAAGTGTTGTGTTAGTTGACTCTTCAGAGGTTGCATGGCATTTCACCTTCCTTTTAATGACGTCTTCAACATATATATATATATATATATATATATATATATATATATATATATATATATATATATATATATATATATATATATATATCATAGTATATATATATATATATATCATAGTATATAAATATATATATATATATATGTATATATATAAATATATATATATTTATATACATATACGAATGACGTGGGAAGCGAGGGACAGCGCCTCGAGCGGCGAAATCTGAAACTACGCCAATGACGTCACAGCAAATCAATAGAAGCAAGCAAGGGGCCGGGGGGGGGGGGGAGGGGGGTAGTGTGTTTGTTTTTGTTTTGTTTATTGTTAACAACCCCCCCCCCCCCTCTCCCCCCACCTGTTCCTGGTTCTTCCTTGTCTAATGCTTGTCGCGTATTATGGGGGGGGGGGGGGGGTAATGAGGTGGTTGTAATGGTGTAATTGGTTGTAATGGGGGGATTGGTAACCTTACTGGGTTAGAGAGAGAGACAGACAGACAGACAGACAGACAGACAGACAGACAGACAGACAAACAGGGAGAGTCACGGAGAGAGAGAGAGAGTCAGGGAGAGAGAGAGAGAGTCAGGGAGAGAGAGAGAGAGAGAGAGAGAGAGAGAGAGAGACAGACAGACAGACAGACAGACAGACAGACAGACAGACAGACAGACAGACAGACAGGGAGAGTCAGGGAGAGAGAGAGAGAGAGAGAGAGAGAGAGAGAGAGAGAGAGAGAGAGAGAGAGAGAGAGAGAGGGAGAGAGAGAGAGAGAGAGAGAGAGAGAGAGAGAGAGAGAGAGAGAGAGAGAGAGAGAGAGAGAGAGAGACAGAGACAGAGAGAGAGAGAGAGAGAGAGAGAGAGAGAGAGAGAGAGAGAGAGAGATTGGGGCATCAAACAATCAACAGAGCCTCGTGCTTGCTGTTCACCTTCCACAACACCGTCACTCCATCATCCCTCCCCCCCCCCCCCCACCACCCCCCTTTCTAAGACTGACTCGGGTCTAGAACACGTTTAGCTCAACATGTAAGATACACCTGTCATCCAAACATGTGACTCACATGAAGGCTTGAGTACACAGCTGCTGCTCCTGATTCATCCCTCTCCCTCTTTTGTTATTTAGTATGGAATTGTGTAGTGGGTTTTTTTTTCATGACGGTTAATACATTAAAGAAAAGCTCTCCCAAAAATACGTTTCTTGGGACTGCCTTCAGATGAGTTGATGTTGGTTAGCAGCTCATAGCTTGCTGTTTTGTTAAGACCTTTGGTACAAGTCTTAATGAGAGAGAGAGAGAGAGAGTCAGGGAGAGAGAGAGAGAGAGAGAGAGAGAGAGAGAGAGACAGAGACAGAGATAGAGAGAGACAGAGAGAGAGAGAGAGAGAGAGAGAGAGAGAGAGAGAGAGAGAGAGAGAGAGAGAGAGAGAGAGAGAGAGAGACAGAGACAGAGATAGAGAGAGACAGAGAGAGAGAGAGAGAGAGAGAGAGAGAGAGAGAGAGAGAGAGAGAGAGAGAGAGAGAGAGAGAGACAGAGACAGAGATAGAGAGAGACAGAGAGAGAGAGAGAGAGAGAGAGACAGAGACAGAGATAGAGAGAGACAGAGAGAGAGAGAGAGAGAGAGAGAGAGAGAGAGTGAGAGAGTGATGTCCACCTCCCCCACCTATATCGACTAGTGCGAGTACAGATGACAGGCTTCTCACACCAGGTGTAGACACAGGGTTGCTGAACAGGTTTGGACTCGCCTACACGTCCTCTGAGTGACGTGCTTGCACGTCCCAACCTCACCACTATATACCCGTCTTTCCTCCCACACTAATTTACTAATTGGTCATGTACTCGTCTTTATTATAATTACATATATGACTGTACCGACTGGACTCAGTTCTTCCTGTGTACTTGGTCAATTCTCTGATCAATTTTAGATTTCGTTATCATGTCCACCCTTTTCCTTGTTTCTTCTAGTGGGGTGCTGTTAACTCTTTCTCCAAAGTTCGATCACCTAGGCTCTGGAACGTACCAAGTTGCATTTGTGGGTCTCTCTGGTTTAGCTTAGGTAGGGGTTCCATGTCGGGGCTGCGTACTCAAGAGTTGGTCTCATATTGCTTTGCGGGGGTTGAGCTCTGGCTCTTTGGTCCCGCCTCTCAACCGTCAATCAACAGGTGTACAGGTTCCTGAGCCTACTGGGCTCTATCATATCTACACTTGAAACTGTGTATGGAGTCAGCCTCCACCACATCACTGCCTAATGCATTCCATTTGTCAACCACTCTGACACTAAAAAAGTTCTTTCTAATATCTCTGTGGCCCATTTGGGCATTCAATTTCCACCTGTGTCCCCCTAGTGCGTGTGCCCCTTGTGTTAAATAGTCTGTCTTTATCTACTCTATCAATTTCTTTGAGAATCTTGTATGTAGTGATCATGTCCCCCCCCCTAACTCTTCTGTCTTCCAGCAACGTGAGGTTTAATTCCCGTAGTCTCTCCTCGTAGCTCATACCCTTCAGTTCGGGCACTAGTCTGTGTGTGTGTGTGTGTGTGTGTGTGTGTGTGTGTGTGTGTGTGTGTGTGTGTGTGTGTGTGTGTGTGTACTCACCTAGTTGTGTTTGCGGGGGTTGAGCTCTGGCTCTTTGGTCCCGCCTCTCAACCGTCAATCAACAGGTGTTGATTGTGTTTTGTGCCACACACACACACACACACACACACACACACACACACACACACACACACACACACACACACACACACACACACACAAGGTGTGTGTGTGTGTGTGTCAGTGTCACAGCCTGACACACAACAACACATTAAAAACTCTTTAATCGTCTCTCCGCTTGACGCATCTGACCTTTAAACGGGACAAGCGCAAGATCTCTTGTCCCTCTGCCGCTTGCTGCGTACCTGCTGTGTACCCACCTGCTGTGTACCCACCTGCTGTGTTCCCACCGGCTGTGTACCCACGTGTACCCACCTGCTGGGTACCCACCTGCTGCGGACAGCACTGTAGCTTAGACCTGACAGGCATACATCCTATTTTGCTTTACCGCGCATTGGGTAAAAGCAAGAAAAGCCTGCATTTTGAGAAGTGCTCCAAATGCACCAAGCCAGCGGTTGTTATTGTTATAGATTTAGCTACTCGAAACAAGTACCAAGTAGCACGGGCTATGGTGAGCCCGTAGTGGACTTACCTGGCACAGGAGCGGGGCTGGCTCACTCTATATATATATATATATATATCTACGACTCGCATGTGAGAGACACATCCTTCGTCGCCCTGGAAGGCAGATCAGATTGCTATTGTTATAGATTGATAAAGATTAAGGCCACCCTAGAGGTGGCACGGGCATGAATAGCCCCGTAAAACTAGTTATGGATATCGTGGTAGGTGGCATCGGAGGTGAGGAACGGTGCTCGGCCGCAGGTTGTGTTCAATAAACCCCTGAACTATATGTTTAACACTTCTCTAACCCTGTCCATGGAGGACAGAAGAAAATGTATATATGCTGGTTAGCATTGTAAATGTGTGGCCACGTCTGTGGTAGAAAAAAAGGATTTATTGACAGGAAAGAGGTGACGGTCTATCCTGGGCCTTTATAGTTGAGCTGGAGAGGTTAGTTGTTGGAGTTGAGTTTTTTCTCTTTGATTGCAATATCATTCTTATAATTTCTTTCTGATAGTTGTCTTATGGTAATGTAATCGTTCCTAGCTCAGTTATATCTAATCCTGTTGTCCTCTGTCCCTTTGTCTTCTGTACTTCCTCCACTCCCTCCTGCTTCTCACCTTTGCTTCCTGACACTGTCTATTAAACCATGGGTTATTATATTCCCTCCTATTTTTTCCTTTACTGTTGGAATAAATATCTCTCCAGCTTCCTTGCATTTCCATATGACTTGGTTCATCATATCTTGCACTGTTTTTTCTCTAATTTCTTCCTCCCATTTCCTCTAATTTGGTCACAATTTTGAATTCCATCATGTAATCAAAGACTAGGACACAATGGTCACTGGCTCCTAGCGGTATTTCATGTTCCTAATTCTCGATGTCTTCTACATTTTGGGTGAAGATCAGGTCTAATAGGCTCGGCGTATTCCCCCTCCTCTCTCCCTTGTGTCTTCCTTCACATGTTGGGTTAGGAAATTCCTTTCTATAACATCTACTAACTTCGCTCCTCACGTTTCCTCACCGTCAAAGGCATTCCTTGTTTCCCAATTTATCTCTCGGTGATTCAGGTCCCCCGTAACTAGCAGTTTCACTCGCATTCTATGAGCTATAGTTGCTGCTCTCTGTAGTTCTTCTATACATGCCTTGTTGCTGTCCTCATACTCCTGCCTGGGCCTTCTACTGTTTGGTGGGGGATTGTAGATTATCAAGATCACAATCTTCTTCTCGTCTGCTGTCAGAGTCCCATGTGTGTACTCACCTAATTGTGCTTGCGGGGGTTGAGCTTTTGCTCTTTGGTCCCGCCTCTCAACTGTCAATCAACTGTTGTACAGATTCCTGAGCCTACTGGGCTCTATCATATCTACATTTGAAACTGTGTATGGAGTCAGCCTCCACCACATAACTTCCTTGTGCATGTGTGTGTGTGTGTGTGTGTGTGTGTGTGTTTACTAGTTGTTTACTAGTTGTGTTTTGCGGGGGTTGAGCTTTGATCTTTCGGCCCGCCTCTCAACTGTCAGTCAACTGTTTACTAACTACTTTTTTTTCTTTTTTTTCCCACACCACACACACACACCCCAGGAAGCAGCCCGTGACAGCTGACTAACTCCCAGGTACCTATTTACTGCTAGGTAACAGGGGCACTTAGGGTGAAAGAAACTTTGCCCATTACTGTGTGTGTGTGTGTGTGTGTGTGTACTCACCTAATGTGTGTGTGTGTGTGTGTGTGTGTGTGTGTGTGTGTGTGTGTGTGTGTGTGTGTGTGTGTGTGTGTGTGTGTGTGTACTCACCTAATGTGTGTGTGTGTGTGTGTGTGTGTGTACTCACCTAATTGTGCTTACGGGGGTTGAGTACCGGCTCTTTGGTCCCGCCTCTCAACTGTCAATCAACTGGTGTACAGATGGCCTGTGTGTGTGTGTGTGTCGCAAATGTTCCAGCAGGGGACAATAACGATCGAAGCCAGATGAACAATTGGTGTAATAATGCCGTTAATGGCTTTGGAATTTGGGCTTTAATGTTGGTTGTGTTTGGTTGAATTGCTCTCAGATAGTCGTTTCAATCTGTGTTGCTGTTGTGGTTATAATTAGGGGTAATGATAGTAGTAGTGGTGGTGGTGAACTAGGGGTGGTAGTTCTAGTAGGGGTGCCGCTAGTGTTCCTAGCAGTCGTGGCAACTGTTGTCTGTAATACCATGGCAACCATTGGTAATTAGTACCAGCAGCAGTCGTGGTAGTGGTGGTGGTGGTAGTGGTGGTGGTGGTTATGCCTTCAGCGAAACGCGTCCTTTAGCAACACGCAACAATCCCAATTGTAATTGTTGTTGTTGTTGTTGTTGTAGATTCAGCTACTGTGAACCAAAAGTTGCAGGTAGCACGGTCTATGGTGATCCCGTAGTATATATATATATATATATATATATATATATATATATATATATATATATATATATATATATATATATATATATATATATATATATATATATATATTATATCTAACATATATATATATATATATATATATATATATATATATATATATATATATATATATATATATATATATATATATATAACTTTTTAGACACTCAACCCACCAGGGGACTCGAACACTGGCCAACAAGGTGGCAGTTGCACGCTGTATCCACTACACCATACTTCAAAGCAATATATATATATATATATATATATATATATATATATATATATATATATATATATATATATATATATATATATATATATATATATATATATATATATATATAATGTGTGTACTCACCTAGTTGTGCTTGCGGGGTATGAGATTTGACTCTTTGGTCCCGCCTCTCAACCGTCAATCAACTGGTGTACAGGTTCCTGAGCCTACTGGGCTGTATCATATCTACATTTGAAACTGTGTATGGAGTCAGCCTCCACCACATCACTGCCTAATGTATTT
This sequence comes from Procambarus clarkii, assembly GCF_040958095.1. Lineage (NCBI taxonomy): Eukaryota > Metazoa > Arthropoda > Malacostraca > Decapoda > Cambaridae > Procambarus > Procambarus clarkii. The sequence continues at coordinate 648,216 of NC_091164.1, read as the reverse complement.
CAATTACTAACTACTCTGACACTGAAAAAGTTTTTTCTAACGTCCCTGTGGCTCATATGGGTACTCAGTTTCCACCTGTGTCCCCTTGTTCGCGTCCCACCAGTATTGAATAGTTTATCTGTTTAACTCTGTGTGTGTGTGTGTGTGTGTGTGTGTGTGTGTGTGTGTGTGTGTGTGTGTGTGTGTGTGTGTGTGTGTGTGTGTGTGTATGTGTGTGTGTGTGTGTGTACTATATATTCATTTACATGTTTGTGTTTAAAATAAATGCAATGCATCATTCATATCGACTCCTGGTTCATTAGGCAGCCAATTTATCCTGTTTCTAACCATTCAGTAAACTTGAATTCCCGAGAGCTGAGAATGACAGCAAACTCTGCGAGTTGACACACCGAGAAGCGCCCATTTTTTGCGTACGTTCCCTCTTCTTATGTGTATCCTATTGTCTTTCATGCAAATGACTTACGAAAATGATTGTATTAATGTATAAATACACCCCTATATATATATATATATATATATATATATATATATATATATATATATATATATATATATATATATATATATATAAACTGATCGACGGAACGTTTGTTTACACTGAACAGCTGATCGACGGCACATTTGTTTACACTAAACAGCTGATCGACGGCACATTTGTTTACACTAAACAGCTGATCGACGGCACATTTGTTTACACTAAACAGCTGATCGACGGCACATTTGTTTACACTAAACAGATAACCACCAGGTGGACAATTAAGGTACAACAGAACCTTATAACTACCACCAAAGATTCTGGTGCTACCACTGGATATCAAACTGGGCCTTTATGGAACAAGTAGTTAGGGTTCTAGATGAATTGATTGATTGATGAAGATTAAGCCACCCAAAAGGTGGCACGGGCATGAATAGCCCGTAAGTGGTGGCCCTTTTGAGCCATTACCAGTATCAAGAGCTGAAACTGGAGATCTGTGGATGTGCAACTGCACCCTGCGTGACGGGAGATGTCTCCCGTGTCTAGATGAAGATTCGCCAGTCTTCAAGTACCTTCAGCACTTCTTCCCCCGAAGGTCAAAGCTGATGCCAGACGGAGAGGGAGAATCTTGGAGACCAATCAGAAAGAGAATCAGAGGAGATCTTGGAGTGAATTCCACCCCAGGAAGAAGACAGTGGCTTGGAATAGCTCTGCCGCGGTGGTTTTCGAGACTTTCTGGGCAGTCAACAAGGCTAAAAGCCTTGGATGTTCACCTTCAAAAAGTAAATACAGGAACTCAGCATGTTTCCATACCCTTACTCAACAAAATATTCACATCAAGTAATGTTTAATTCAAGTTAGACAACAATTTGAAGGAATTTAATAAAAGCACAAGCAACTCATGCCTTACAGCATCCTGCCAATAAGGCGAGTTAGTCTCACTGTATGACAAGTCAAAGAGGCGATATCCACCTGACACTATCTACAATGCATCACAACATTAAATGTAGAAGAGCTCTATTTGCTTCTATAGACCCCTTGCAACAAGGCTAAAAGCCTAGTTGACTGGTTTAATCAACCATGTTAACTGTGGTTGATGACAGGACCATGACACGTACTGGGCTGATTCGTGAAAGAGATTTACGACGTGATCGTAAATCTGGAAAAGCTACTCGTAAATCTTTTGTGGTCGATTTTGTATAACTTTAGTGTAAATAAATGTCAATTTTCCGTTCAAATTTTGGTTTTGTTTTCTTTATTTGAACGAAAAGATGTAAATTCGCCCGTTTTCTTACGCATAAAGTATCTTAAGATACTTAAGATACTTAAGATATATATCTCTAAAAAAGTGGCGATCCCAGAAATGAAGGGCACCCAGCAAGATGACACCCAGCAAGATGGCCTCCTATATGACATCCAGTAAGATTTTCTTGGCGGTAGACGGAGTTTGAGTCTGTTTGAGGCAATAGAGGAAGAGGAATCTAGGAAACAGATAAAAGCAAGGATTATCAAGGTAGAAAATGACTAGACAAGTGATGATTGACGTAGAGGAGGAGGAATAAGCAAGCTTCAGGTAGGCGTTGTAAGACGAGCAAGGATTCGAAACGACGCAGGAAGTCTCCAATGATTCTTATTTTTCTTCAAGAGGTTGGATGGAAGATGCTCTATAGAAAGGAGATGAGGCCGCCAGGATGCCTCCTCCACAGAGGATGCTGCCAAATTCATGTTCTTGGCATCCTTGTTCTCCATTGATCTGCAAAGAGATATCCCCCTTCTCTCTCTCTCTCTCTCTCTCTCTCTCTCTCTCTCTCTCTCTCTCTCTCTCTCTCTCTCTCTCTCTCTCTCTCTCTCTCTCTCTCTCTCTCTCTCTCTTCTCTCTCTCTCTCTCTCTCTCTCTCTTCTCTCTCTCTCTCTCTCTCTCTCTCTCTCTCTCTCTCTCTCTCTCTCTCTCTCTCTCTCTCTCTCTCTCTCTCTCTCTCTCTCTCCATTAGGCCAGACCATAAATTATAAATACACTCCTTGATTCCAAATAACAAAAGACAGGAAGAGATAATTAGACCAATGAGCTAAGAATTGGAAATAGGAGATATGGGGAGACTAGAGTTGCTAATGGGAATAAAGGTAAGGAAGACAAAGGTGGGAAATGGGACACAGAGAGGAGCAGGTGAAATAGGGAAATGACTTTGAGATAATAAAGAAACGGGATAAATAGAGAAACTGGAAGATAGAAAATACTAAGAAACAAGTATGAGAAGATAGGGAAAGGGGAAACGAGAAGAAAGAAAGGGGGAGGAGAGGAGAAGAAAGATGAAGGCACGGTGAAAGATGAGAGGGGAAAGGGGAGGGAAGGTGAAAAGGAAAGAATTTAGCTTTCATTTTTCCCCCTTTTCCTGTGGTTCCCAGCTGGTGGGCCCAGATGGCGCTGGGGTTGTAGGGTTGAGGGTGGGAGGGGGCCCCTTAGGGTTTACTGCCCACTAAATATGGGTGTTTGTGGGTTGGGGGGGGGGAGAGGGAGGGGGCGCGGAGCTGCGGTGTTGGGGGTGATGGGGTGAGAGGCGAGGTGGTGTGTGTGTGTGAGAGAGAGAGAGAAAGGGAGATAAAGGGAGAGTGGAGGAAAAGTGGGGGGGGGGGGGAAGGAGAGAGAGAATATAGTGTGTGTGTGTGTGTGTGTGTGTGTGTGTGTGTGTGTGTGTGTGTGTGTGTGTGTGTGTGTGTGTATTAACCTAGTTGTGCTTGCTGGGGTTGAGCTCTGGCTTTTTGGTCATGTGTGTGTGTATACAAATGTGATTAATTCTGTCAATCATGTGCGTGATTAATTTAGCACCTGTGAGTCCTTACCAACTCAAATGTAACAACCTCATCTTCTGGAATCTCTTTGACCAGGAGCTGAAGCCCAACCCTAGTAAATCCACATCGCTGAGTACTTAAGGAACTCGGAGCAAATAGAAGCTCTCTATCTCGACCTAAGCTGAAGCCTCGTGAACCCTACATATGAGTGATTCACTCGTCAATTAGACAATCTTCAATCTTTGTGATAAACCTTTCAGACACTAGAACACTATATTGTTGAATGTGAAACAGTAAAAGATTTCAGACCTCCTGGCCTATTGTACCACCAACTGTGTAAAATAGAAAGTTGTTTTCACAAATTCGTACATTAAAACATTGATTGTAACCATGATATATATATATATGTGTGCTTCAGCCTACAGTTTAGACCTATTGTCTTGTGTATGACCCTCTGTCCTGCGTGACAGTGAATACCAGCATTATTCTCACGCTAATAAGACCTATTTGAATTCCTCAGATTAGGCAAAATTGTAATTCATTTTTGTCAATAAAGATGTTAAAAATAATTCAATTATAGGGTAGCCGTGGGATAGGAATAGATGAGAGAGAGAGAGAGAGAGAGAGAGAGAGAGAGAGAGAGAGAGAGAGAGAGAGAGAGACAGAGACAGAGACAGAGACAGAGACAGAGACAGAAACAGAGACAGAGAGAGATAGAGAGACAGATATCTTAAATTTTCACATCTCCCCATCGTTCTCCCTATTTCCGCCCTGCCCACCTACCTTCTTCCTCTCCGTCCTCCTCCTCCTCCTCCCCATCCCCCGACACCTCTTCCTACGCCTGCCCATCTATTACCCACAACCCATTCCTGTTCTT
>NC_091164.1:634077-639077 GCF_040958095.1 Procambarus clarkii | reverse complement strand
AGGATATATGATTAGCGTGATATAATTAGTGCTAGATTTGCAACAGCAACTTTGTCGAGTTATGGCGCCCATGGTTGTGGTGCTCGACATTATCCCACATAGTTATGGTGCCATTATGGTGCCATGATCGTGGTTGTTGCCAGCAATCGTGGCACTGTTTAGACGCCAGCAGTAGTTACCGTTAATATTCGTTGTGTTTCATAATGAGGAATAGCTGGCCAGCACTAACTGGCCTGTTTCATATATGCTTCAATATATATATATATATATATATATATATATATATATATATATATATATATATATATATATATATATATATATATATATATATAAACACGCACTCACACATCATATACTCACTCACTCACTCACTCACCCTGTAACAAAATCCAGGGAAGATTGATTGATTGGGAACCAATCCTCAACTGTTCGCCCCTGTTCACCCAGTAGTAATTGGGTATAAATTGGGTATAAAACTGATTGGCGGGAAAGAGGGAGAGAGAGAGAGCGAGAGAGAGAGAGAGAGAGAGAGAGAGAGAGAGAGAGAGAGAGAGAGAGAGAGAGAGAGAGAGAGAGAGAGTGAGAGAGAGAGAGAGAGACACCCACATGTTGTCATTAGAACTAGTCTAGGATGAGACGTTTCCCCAGAAGAAAATCTTTGAAAGAAAACCTTCCAACAAGTTTCTAAAAAAAAAGATGTTTCCAAGAGTCAGTCTTTAGTCTTAATTAGAAGTATCTCCAACGGTTACATCTAGAAATTAACTACAAATGCCTCTTTTTTACAAGGGCATTACGTTCTCTTAAAAGGCATGTGTCTTCAAATGTCTACCTCCAAAGACTAGCTCCAAAAAGATCTGTTCCCTGACACCTAAATACAATAGTATGTATCCTCTAAATACAATAGTATGTATCCTCTAAATACAATAGTATGTATCCACAGACCTGTGTCCCTTAGGGACCCCTAGGTCCCTATGTCCCCATAAAGCCTTTTCCAACCCCTAAGAAACCCCCCATTGTATTAAACAGTCTCCCCCATAACTTCGTTCCCAAACTCATAACCTGGCTAACACCCCTTCTACATTCCCGTACAATTCCCCCCCTCCCATTTCCCCTTCCACCCATACCCCCTTCCACCCCCCCCTCCCCCAGACCCTGGAAGACGATGCCAGGCTGTGATTGATGGTTCTCCCGAGGGCCAAGATGGCGCTCGTGACGTCATCGCAGCTCGTACCAATTCATATCAAGTTGTGAATGAAAATACGACACTGTTATGATAGGTCTGTCTGTCTGTCAGTGCGGTCTGGCTTCCGTCTGGGGGCCCCGCGAGTCCTTTTTTAGTGAGGTCTGGCTCTGAGTCACCATGCAGGACCCATCAACCACATCCCTGAGTCAAAGGAATGTGGTTTGTTGAGTCCTAATTGTTGTGAGTCCTGACGCACCAGCCAGCTTCCTGCGTCAGAGACGTCCCCCCTTTAAAAATCATTGTTCTGTGCTACAACTCGCCGTTTTTTATCAATATCCCAAACGATCGAGTTGTTTTTTTCAATGGGTAACTACGGTAAATTATATTTTGTATAGTGTTTTGTCGGATCTTTCAGGTGGACGATCGTCGACTCCCTTAAATCAATACAACACTGTCTTTCCTCTCTGATCCCCAGGCTGTGCCCGGGTCCTGTTATTATAAATGTATTGTTAAGTTGAACAAATCCACAAAGGCCGTGACGAGGATTCGAACCTGCGTCCGGGAGCATCCCAGACACTGCCTTAATCGACTGAGCTACGACAGGGTAAAAGGCCCTTCAGCACGGCCCTTGTGGATTTGTTCATTTGATGCATCACGTTAGTGTGATCTCTGTGTGTATTGTTAAGTTCTTGGGCAGCTCGGAGCTATCTATGGTCGCCCTTTGTGAAGGAAAACATTTGGAAATGGAGCTGTGTGAGTCTTGTAGACACGCGGGTGGGGGGATGAAGGGAATCTCAGCCAGTAAAGGGACTTATCCAAGCGTCTTGGAGTGGTGGGTTTTGTTGGGGTCCTGTGAGGGGATCAGTCGACCACTGGCGTGGGGGAGGTGTGCAAGGGTTCATTTGAGAGAGAGAGAGAATGATCTTTTGACAGCGAAAAAGAGAATATATTTTGTTTTTGGAATGAAATAGAGATTAATTTTCTTCCTTTGACTGAGAGAGAGAGAGAGAGAGAGAGAGAGAGAGAGAGAGAGAGAGAGAGAGAGAGAGAGAGAGAGAGAGAGAGAGAGAGAGAGAGAGATAATGTCTTCATTGAGCTGTATACAAAAAGAAGAATCATATCTTGCCAGAAAATATGAGAGCTGTAACAAGTTCATAATCAGACTATAAGACAATGAACCTGTCTTCAGGAAGCAGGTACCCTGGAGGGTACCTGGATTACCCTGGAGGTAATCACTTCAAACCCACTATGTAAATAGTGTTATTATTTACTCCCTATTCATAGTTAGGTTAGGTTAAGGTTAGGTTAAGTTTCGTTATGTTAATTCGGTGTATTATTCGCAAACATGAAGTAAATCAAAACTATTTGACTATCTCCTAGAATTTCATTTACACAAAAACCAATTCTTCATTCCCTTTTCAAAGAAAACGAGTTAACCATAGAATTTTAAACCAACGATTTATAATAAAATAAAGTTATAACTTGAAAAATATTCTCTATTTAGGACAAAGATTCACCAGTAGACTATTATTAGAACCGTAATACGCTTTCAGATCATTACAAATATCCAAATAACTATATTCATCATGCTGTTTGTTTGTTTAATTTAACAGTTATGAGAGCATGTAATCGTTGGACTCACCAAGGGGCCTCGTAGCCTGGTGGATAGCGCGCAGGACTCGTAATTCTGTGGCGCGGGTTCGATTCCCGCACGAGGCAGAAACAAATGGGCAAAGTTTCTTTTACCCGGAATGCCCCTGTTATCTAGCAGTAAAATAGGTACCTGGGTGTTAGTCAGCTGTCACGGGCTGCTTCCTGGGGGTGGAGGCCTGGTCGAGGACCGGGCCGCGGGGACACTAAAGCCCCGAAATCATCTCAAGATAACCTCAAGATAACCAAGTATTGCATTCCAGATGCTGTCTGGAATACCTTACGTCTCGTGTCGACCTTCTGTTTCCTTACGTGTTTAGTCAGGCTTTTCCAGGCTTTTCTCAATAGAGCTTTTGTGTGTGTAAATTTTATGGTTTAGTTATCAGTTCTGTTTTGCTTTGTCGGGGGCAGGAAGACTGTTAGATTTAATGAAGTCTCCGCCTATTATTATAATTGACTTTGATCTATATGCAACCCACAACAGTTGCCTGAATCTCGCAGTCAGCAGGCAACTGTTGCCTGTGTACTGGTAACAGATACACACACACACACACACACATGCTATCTATCTATCTATCTATCTATCTATCTATCTATCTATCTATCTATCTATCTATCTATCTATCTATCTATCTATCTATCTATCATTTCTCTCTCTCTCTCTCTCTCTCTCTCTCTCTCTCTCTCTCTCTCTCTCTCTCTCTCTCTCTCTCTCTCTCTCTCTCTCTCTCTCTCTCCTCCCTCTCCCTCTCTCTCCCTCTCTCTCCCTCTCTCTCCCTCTCTCCCTCTCCCTCCTTTCCTCACTCCTTCCTTTTCCCCTCTCCACTGTATACAAAAAACTAACTAAAAAACCCATGAAACTTTGCCAAATGAAGCTATGCAAGTTACCCTGGAGCCTCCAGGGTCCACGAGAATAGTCAATAGTTTAGCTCAGTTCAAATTACCTGCCATAAGTGAGAGAATATTGTCCAAGAGTGCAGTCTTCGGCGCGAAGGCCTTCAGTAGCTCTCATCACCATATGAAATTTCAAATTGGCTGTTTAATATGTTACTCTCTATTATGAGGTTTATAGAAGAAAGAATTTTGATTTATCATTTTGGCTTTATAAGGTGGGCCAAGTCCATCAAAATGTTAAATATGTATCCCATCTCAATTATCAATCATTAAAATATGAGGTAATTGGGATCAATCAGCTGGTTTGGTAAATTGCACTCAAGAAAGATAGTGAATACTCTATATTATTGCAATGTTTATCGATAGAAATCATCACAGAGAGTGCTCAAGTTTTGGGTAACGATGTGTATCAGTGCTACAATAGCGACTCTATAGAAGAATGTTGACCAGACCACACACTAGAAGGTGAAGAGACGGCGACGTTTCGCTCCGTCCTGGACCATTATCAAGTCGATTGTGAGATTGTGATTGTGAATGTCGATTGTGACACAATCGACTTGAGAATGGTCCAGGACGAACCGAAACGTCGTCGTCTCTTCACCTTCTAGTGTGTGGTCTGGTCAACATACTTCACCCACGTTATTGTGACTCATCGCCTGGCCGTAGAAGAAGGTGGAAGATGTACCGGATGCGCGTGTAATATATTTAAACAATCTTCTCTTATATAGACAGCAATGAAGCGTGTCGACAAGTAGGACATTGTTAAAAAGACATGGGGGTAGTGGAATTATATACTGCGACTTGAAGTATATAATTTCTGGCATTGAACGCACATTGTAACACTCAGAAAATAATTGTCTGTGATATTCAAATGAATGTTTTAGCTGCTAAAGAAAATTGATTTGAGATTCAATTCTATTGGATAGCATCTTATGTTGCTATCTCAATGCTTGATACTGTTGACATGCTTGCAAAGACAGCCTGTTGTAATAGACCAGAAATAACAATTAATATTGGTGTTTCATTAAGTGACAAACAGAATAATGAAAGCGAATGTCTGATGAAAATAACTACTGACCTAACAAAGTTCAGAAAGGTCTAAAAGTTTAGCGAGGACGACACTAATAAAACATGGACTCAGCAATGCGATACAGCTTTCTCAAAACTCCACTGTCGAATACACCTTGTGTGTCAACTTTGTGAAAGTGTCCAATACACCACTTGTCAACTTTGTGAAAGTGTCGAATACACCATGTGTGTCAACTTTGTG
>NC_091164.1:631207-633577 GCF_040958095.1 Procambarus clarkii | reverse complement strand
CTCTCTCTCTCTCTCTCTCTCTCGAAGGTTTTCCTCAGGTGAAGATCCTCCATAGGTTTAAAGGTCTCCTTAGGTGAAGTTCGTCCTCATCTGTAGGTTCTCTTCCAGTGAAGGTCTTCCTCAGGTGAAGGTCCTCCTCCTCACCCTTAAGCCCACTCCTCACCCTCCACCCCTCACTTCCCCTCACCCCAAACACACACATATATACAGCCAAACATCACCCGCTTCTTGCATGCATGCTGGCTTGAAGAGGAGGAGGAGAGAGAGAGAGAGAGAGAGAGAGAGAGAGAGAGAGAGAGAGAGAGAGAGAGAGAGAGAGAGAGAGAGAGAGAGAGAGAGAGAGAGAGAAACAGTAGAGAGATAATAGAGCTAACCCATTAGCATATAATGTGTGTGACCAGCTAAGGACCTTCACTGCCACCACGGGGCTCACCATAGCCAGTGCTACATGGAACTTTTTTTTTTTGTTCCGAGTAGCTGAATCTATAAAAAGATTCTCGCTTTTAGACAGACTCTAAACGGAGATGACACCCCGCAGCATCTCAACACTGCCCCCTCGTACCCCTGTGATGCCCGCAGGATGGGACATGTTCCCTCTACCCCCGATACACCCCGCGGTATTATTTCCCTCTTCGCGGAATCGGCCACTCCGTAAATAATGGGATGTAATATTAACTTTTTCCCTGCATGAATATTGACAGGTTAGGCTATAGATGAGGGTGAGAGCAGAAGACAAGAGTGAAGAGTAAGAGCAGAAGACAAGAGTGAAGAGTAAGAGCAGAAGACTAAGAGTGGAGGGAAAGAGGAGAGTGTGTCAGTCACCTCTGACATATACTGGAGGCTACATCAGTGCCCCGACCAACCGTCCCAGATTGATTCTACTGTGAAAATTCGATTCCCAGACTATTTTTTTATTTGCATATTAATGGCAGGAAAGACTGCGGCGCTTGCAAAACATGGGAGGTCTGTGGGAGAGGGAGAGAGAGAGAGAGAGAGAGAGAGAGAGAGAGAGAGAGAGAGAGAGAGAGAGAGAGAGGGAGAGAGAGAGAGAGAGAGAGAGAGAGAGAGAGAGAGAGATCTCAACCAGTGACAGTGAATGTATATGTTATATAAATATCTATAAAATAGGATATTTGTTTTCATGCTTGTCTGTTCCAGGCTGTATGGCTCACCCACGGGGGACTAACCTCGTTAAACTTTGCGGGTGATTAGTAGCTGATTTTAGAATGGGTCATCCTGCCCTTGGGTTTTGATATCGGGTTCTGTTCTACGTCTAATTAGTGGATATCTTCAGCGACGAACTCTCATGTTAGTCCTTGAAGAAGTAGGGCGGGGAAGTCACCCAATTGGTGCATAGCTTGTGTTGAGGAAGGTCTGTTTCAGCGATCTTCTTCATCTCAATCCTGAAGATTGGGTCTAATGTTGATGACTGCACTCTAATCTTTACCTGAATAAGGCCGGAGATGCTGACTGCAGAGAGGTTCATTAGTCAGCCTTCCAGCAGTAATAGTTGCCTTGGTTGACAGGTCTCATCTGCTGCAGAGAACACACTGACCATGTTGCTAATTAGAATGACATTCTTGGGCAACATTACACAACAAAATCCACGTGTTCCACCAGGCAAACAAGGCAGTTCAGAAGCTTCCAGTAAGAAGTTGTCAGTTCAGTCGACTAGTCGACTCATAAACGTCTACGGTCAGGTTGAATTGCCAACCAGGAGAGAGAGAGAGAGAGAGAGAGAGAGAGAGAGAGAGAGAGATGTTTGCGCGTGCTTCCTTGCACGTGGTTCCTTTGTTTACCTAGCAGTCTATAGGGACCTGTGAGTTAAACAGCTGTTCTGTGTCACATGTTGCTGGTGAGAAGTCATTGGCCGAGCTCTAGGGGGGTAGCTTGAAAACCCTAACAGCCTTCCTACATCCAAGAATGGAGAGGCAAAGTTGTTTGACAGCAGTGATTGCAAAACTTTATATGAAGCAAAGTTCGCTCGGAGCTTGAGAATGCACTGGTCTCTTGGTTGGCATACAGCCCATTCCTTCTCCATTTCTGGACAAAGGAGAAAACTGCGCTGGGCGGCCCACTCAAGTCTCATTGCGCCCAACTGAACCTGTCAATTCAGTCGCTTCCAGCACCGGTAACATCTCTCACTTGGTTTATCTATTAACTTATAAGACAGCTTCCTCGCGGTGCCCCACTTGTCCAAATTGACCTGAAAGTCGTTATTACAGCACAAGATAGCCAGCCAAGCAACACCACCTGCCCCCCCTTCCATTTCCCGTAACCCCCGCCCCCGCCCCCCCCTCTTGTACCCCCCACCACTCCCCGCCCTTCCCTCGCCTCTCCCCGGTCTCCTCTCTCACCCAAACTGTCATA
>NC_091164.1:618707-628707 GCF_040958095.1 Procambarus clarkii | reverse complement strand
TAGGCCAACTACTGATTAACTGCAGTAAACAGCCCACTACAACAGCTGTCTAATTCCAAAACACCCATTTGGGTAGGTAAACATAAGCATCAGGTGAAATGATGGAACTAGCAATCCTTAGCTGTGAGTCCATAACTTACTGCCCCACTGCACACCAGGAGGGGGGGGGAAGCCTTTTTTTCATTTGCCTTTGCTCCTTCTCCCATATTTGTTTTCTCCATTCTTCCCCCCCACCCCTTTTATGTTTTACCTATCTTCCTATTTATCCTCCCCTATTAGCGGTTATCTTGAGGTTATCTTGAGATGATTTCGGGGCTTTTAGTGTCCCCGCGGCCCGGTCCTCGACCAGGCCTCCACCCCCAGGAAGCAGCCCGTGACAGCTGATTAACACCCAGGTACCTATTTTACTGCTAGGTAACAGGGGCATAGGGTGAAAGAAACTCTGCCCATTGTTTCTCGCCGGCGCCTGGGATCGAACCCAGGACCACAGGATCACAAGTCCAGTGTGCTGTCCGCTCGGCCGACCGGCTCCCACTCGCGGTGACTTCACATTCATTTTTCCTTTCCTCGTTTCACACTTCCCTTTGATTTCCTCCTCTTTTTTTCCCCCATTCTCCATTCCTTGTCCCATTTCCTACCCATTCCACCCCATCTCCACCCCCATGAAGACCAGCGTCCTGTATTTTTACTGACGGATATTACTTGCCCAACCCTTTATAGACCTTTTCTCAGACCCAACTTTCTTCCGGTCTTACCATTTATTCACTTTTTTTCCATTACTTTCCTTATATTATCTCCTTCCTTCCCTCTGCCCCCTCTGCTCCCCACCCACGTCCTCTCCCACAAGAGACAAGAAATAGGCACTTCACCTGCCCGAAGCGGTTGGGCTCCTAAGTACCTGTTGAGAAGAGAAATAAGTTAAATTAGGTCATGAATGACATGAGGGGATATTAATGAGGGGTATTAAATGCATCAACATAGAGTGGGACATGATGGCAGTTTATGTTCATTGATGTCTGATGACGATACTCATCATATGACACCTCACCATTAGAGGGCTATAACTAGGTGCTAAGCACAGTAGAATTACGGGGATCACCTTAGCCTATGCTACATGGACATTTCGTTCTGAGTAGCTAAAGCTGAAACAATAACACAGTAGAATTTGTCTGTGAGAATGTGAGGAGAGACCTTACGAAACGTATCACTAGGCGTCAGACCCAAATAAAATGTAAAAATGAACTTTGGAGAGTTAATTTTTCAACTTCCTGCTTTCACGAAGAAATCAACATCTGTAATATTCTGTTTTTAAGCTTCTGTTGTTCTCTGTTTCGTCTCTTTTGTTTATCTGTGTCGTTTCTGTTCTTTGTTATTCTATTCCTTTATCTTTTGTGTTTAATCTTTCTTCTCCTCTGTTTACCTTTCACCATTTTCACCCTTTTTTTTTTGTTTGGTTTCTCCCATTCTTTTTCCTCCTTTTATTTTTCTCTTTTCATTTTCGTTCTGTTTCTTTGTTTTTTCTGAATTTCCATAAATTTATATTTCCTTAATGTCTTCTGCTTATTCCTTTTTTACCCAGCTTTTCATTTCCCTTTTAACCCTCTTCTTCCTTACCGTCTTATCTAACCTCTTCTGCCTCTTCATTTATCATCAACCTTCTATTCTCATTTGCCAGCATCTTGAGAGGAACAAGGCAGCCCCAGCATCACCTTCCATGCAGGTGAGCTGGGGCTCTCAGGTGATGGTCAGCTGATGTGTTGGTTACAGCCGAGTTATTGATTTCCCCTCAGGTGAGGCGAGTTTCCCCTTGCTCGTCGTCTCCTCCTGCTTGCTCCGAGGGGAGAGGAGAGGTGTCCACTAGTCCACCCAATTTCTTTCTAACTTGTGGGTTGTCTGATCTGATTTTTGCTTTTTTCTGTGTCTGTGTGTCTCTCTCTCTCTCTCTCTCTCTCTCTCTCTCTCTCTCTCTCTCTCTCTCTCTCTCTCTCTCTCTCTCTCTCTCTCTCTCTCTCTGTCTCTCTCTGTCTCTCTCTCTCTCTCTCTCTCTCTCTCTCTCTCTCTCTCTCTCTCTCTCTCTCTCTCTCTCTCTCTCTCTCTCTCTCTCTCTCTCTCTCTCTCTCTCACTCTCTCACAAAAGCAACATTTACTGCTGATATTATAAAGCTTAAATGGTTCCGAAGCTTTATCCGGAAGGCAAATAAAGCCTTTCAAAGCTTGAGTACCTTAGGCCTATCCTTCCTGGAGGTCACGTCAGTGTAACCAACCCGCAAGACTTGGTGCAAGACACCTTATCTCCACACTCTCAACTGTGTCTCAGAATTAGCGTTTCTTGGAGATTTTGTGAGTACATTCAAATCCCCACCCACGCCCCTCTATGTTGTTCTAGTTCCCTTGGCTACCAGACAGGTTCCGCAGACTACCAGAGAGGCTGGTGGAGTTTCTAGAAGCCTGTGTGTGTTGGTTTGAAGGCTTTCCCCCGGCGTCTTAAGGGACTCGGAACATGTCTAATTGATGGTTGACTTATCTATAAAAAGTGTTCTCCGTCACCATCATTTTTTGCCTCACTATCACCTTTACCCTCCATGCTGAGTTCTCCCTCATCATCATCATCATCATCATCTCTCACCGTCACCTATCTGCTCACAATCCCCCTCTCAGTATCACCGCTCACTATCACCTCTCACTATCACCTCTTACTATCCCCCTCTCACTATCACCTCTTACTATCCCCCTCTCACTATCACCTCTCACTATCCCCCTCTCACTATCACCTCTCACCATCCCCCTCTCACTATCACCTCTCACCATCCCCTTCTCACTATCACCTCTCAATATCACCTCTCACCATCACCTCTCACTATCACCTCTCACCATCACCTCTCACTATCACCTCTCACCATCACCTCTCACTATCACCTCTCACTCATCATCTCCCTCAAGGGCATGAAACCCGTCTCCTCTCTCCCAAGACTCTCTTCTTTACTCTCTCACTCTCCCTAATTAGCCTCCACTCTCCCTTCTTCCTTCTTTCTCTTCTTCCTTTCTACACACCTTTCTACGTCTTTTATCATTCTCTTAAAGTTGTTGCTTTGATATTTGTTATTAACTTTATTATTATTATTATTATTATTATTATTATTATTATTATTATTATTATTATTTTGTATAATTATTTTAAATTAGTTTTCTGCTTTTGTTTTAAATATATTTTATTATTTTGTTGGATTCCTCAGTTCTCTCTCTCTGTCTGTCTCTGTCTCTGTCTCTCTCTCTCTCTCTGTCTCTCTGTCTCTCTCTGTCTCTCTCTCTCTCTCTCTCTCTCTCTCTCTCTCTCTCTCTCTCTCTCTCTCTCTCTCTCTCTCTCTCTCTCTCTCTCTCTCTCTCTCTCTCTCTCTATATATATATATATATATATATATATATATATATATATATATATATATATATATATATATATATATATATATATATATATTCTTTTCTTTCACTTTTTCTGTCAGCCATTATGTTTCTCACCTTAAGACTCTTGGCACTCCTCCTGCCATGTTTCATTGTGTGTGTGTGTGTGTGTGTGTGTGTGTGTGTGTGTGTGTGTGTGTGTGTGTGTGTGTGTATGTGTGTGTGTGTGTGTGTGTGTGTGTATGTGTGTGTGTGTGTGTGTGTGTGTGTGTGTGTGTGTGTGTGTGTGTGCGTGCGTGTGTGTGTGTGTGTGTGTGTGTGTGTGTGTGTGTGTGTGTGTGTATGTGTGTGTGTGTGTGTGTGTGTGTGTATGTGTGTGTGTGTGTGTGTGTGTGTGTGTGTGTGTGTGTGTGTGTGTGTGTGTGTGTGTGTGTGTGTGTGTATGTGTGTGTGTGTGTGTGTGTGTGTGTATGTGTGTGTGTACTGAGTTATACAACGAAACACTTTCTATACTTATCTTTGACTGGACTTAGCCTAGACAGGCTTGCCATTTGGGTCATTCGGGTTGTTAACTCGCACTCAAGAAGCGCTCTAGTGCATCAGGTCATTCCTGTCGGTTCCTCAAAGTGTTTCTTATATGTCGAGATCATGTCTCCTCTGCATTTATCTCTTTTTATTCTGAATTTTCAGTTACTGCTGGGTGAACAGATGTGAACAGTATTGGATCAGTGCCCAGTCGATCCTCCCTGCCAAGGGTTCGAACCTGGGGCTGGGAATACAGGGGCTGCAACTCTGCAACTGCTCGCCCCTGTTCACCCAGCAGGAATTTGGTACATGGTTTAGCGTCTCATGTTCCAGGGGCAACTATTGGGTAAAACTTAACAGGTATAGGACTGGCCAAACTATTATGTATTAGCGATAAGACCTACCATTAATGTGTGATGACTTACTGTAAATATGTAGCTCTTGTAATAGCACTTTTTCTGTAACTAGCTGACATTGTAACTATAAGGTGTGAAGGATAGAAAAAATTGTTTATGTAATAATCTAAGATGAGGTCAGATAAAGACCTTTTGTGCCCTCTGTAATGCTTTTTGCGCTACCGCTCACAGGATGGGTATGGGGTGCACAATAAACTAGCCGCTACAATCGAAATCAAGGTATAGGACAGGAAAGGTCTCAACCTGCAGACAGGAGTCACAAGTCAGTCTACTCCCGTATACTAACGTTAGGTAACTGTCTAATTACCTAACTTGTAAATGGCTTCAATTACCTATGAGATGGTACTGTTAATAGTTCCTCCGACCTCCTCCTGGTGGCGCGCAGAGGCTGATGATGTATTGTGTTCAAATAATTACTTCACCGTTAATTAGCTTTTCGCGTCTGCTTGACGACTCTTGACGCGACAAACGCTGGTGTTTATTATTTAAAATTATTTTCTTAATTGACGGGGGAGATTATGATTTGATTGGCGATGTTCACGGCGTAAAAAATACCTTTTCCCATTAGTACGTCACTTAATCATACCCTATAATCAATATCGATCTCTATGTTCATATGCTCAACTTATCATCAACTCTTCATTAACACTTGAGGCAATTAACCTAATTGAACTAATTAAATTGTGGCTCACTAAAGAGGATTATAATCTTTTCAAATTACCCATCATTCATCTCCTATCCACACCGACCGGTGGTTACCCTGATCGACTGAGCTAGGTGCAGAAATTTATACAAAATATACGGGAATATATATATACGAATTAACTAAATATATATATATATATATATATATATATATATATATATATGTATATATATATATATATATATATATATATATATATATGTATATATATATATATATATATGTGTGTGTGTGTGTGTGTGTGTGTGTGTGTGTGTGTGTGTGTGTGTGTGTGTGTGTGTGTGTGTATATTCACCTAGTTGTATTCACCTAGTTGTGTTTGCGGGGGTTGAGCTTTGCTCTTTTGGCCCGCCTCTCAACTGTCAATCAACTGTTTACTAACTACACTAACTACTTTTTTTTCACACCACACACACACACACACACATACCCCAGGAAGCAGCCCGTGACAGCTGACTAACTCCCAGGTACCTATTTACTGCTAGGTAACAGGGGCATTCAGGGTGAAAGAAACTTTGCCCATTTGTTTCTGCCTCATGCGGGAATCGAACCCGCGCCACAGAATTACGAGTCCTGCGCGCTATCCACCAGGCTACGAGGCCCCCCCACACACACACATGTGTGTGTGTGTGTGTGTGTGTGTGTGTGTGTGTGTGTGTGTGTGTGTGTGTGTGTGTGTGTATAATATATATATTCCCTTGTGATGTCACGTCTGTAATTATGATAACGGAGCTGTTAATTAGTTGTGTCTACTAACAGTAGTTCAGGAGAGCAGATGAGGGGGAGAAAGGAAAAATGGAGGAAGAGAAGTATAAAAAGTTAGCTGGGGAGAGAGAGAGAGAGAGAGAGAGAGAGAGAGAGAGAGAGAGAGAGAGAGAGAGAGAGAGAGAGAGAGAGAGAGAGAAAAAAGAGAGAGAGAGAGAGAGAGAGAGAGAGAGAGAGAGAGAGAGAGAGAGAGAGAGAGAGAGAGAGAGAGAGAGAGAGAGAGTCATTTCTGTCATTTTAATAAACACGACAAAACCAAAAGGCATTTCTATCGAGCTAAGTAATATGCAAATCGTTACAGTGTTTGGCTGGATTAAACAGTGTCCTCCAATCTAACTCATCTCAAAGTCTAACAAAATCGAAGTGATTTGTATTTCTTCAAGTTATAGTTAGAAGTTGTTTACACATACAGCTTTATAATGGCCCAGAACGGACCGAAACGTCGTCGTCCCTTCACCTTCTAGTGTGTGGTCTGGTCAACATCAATAAAAACATTTAAATATATATTGATAAGGCCAAGTAAAAAAAAAAATACATTAATACAATATAAATATTTCAACACGAGTTCACACGAGGCTTCTCCACAGGGGAAAAAATCTAAAATATAGAAAAACAAAACATGAATATCTATTTTTTATTGTTCTGCTGTTAAAATAGTTAGCGCGAGACCACAGCCAACCTGACTGGTGGTTGAGTGAGACCGGTGTAATAACAGGTTGTGATCCACTCCTATGAACGATCCACCGCGCCAGAAAGCACTTGAGTGGGATCACATTCCATGGAACACTTCATTCCTAAACAGGAGGACTGGCGACTGGATTATCGAGGATTTAACTGTTGCTCGTGAGAAAGAGGTCCTTCACGTCAGTTTTTTCCTCTGTAACAATAGCCAAATGCTCGTTAATTCACCGCCCACTTGTTTATGAGTGGAAAAACACTATACAGGTGATTTACAAGTGATTGCACTTGAACTTTGGATGATTATTGCTTTCTTCCTGTGTTCGAAACCCGCGTCTCTAAATGCTTTACACACGTACTGCACATGTAAATAATTGCCAACAGCACCAAAACGCCCAATGTGACCTGGACTCGTGGCTATCTATACACAAAATTGTAATTTACAGTAAAATTTATTTACATTCCAGTAAATATAGTTTTTGGAGGCGATGAGTCACAATAACGTGGCTGAAGAATGTTGACCAAACCACATACTAGAAGATGAAGGGACGACGACGACGTTTTGGTCCGTCCTGGACCATTCTCAAGTCGATTGTCTCAAGTCCATTCTCACAATCGACTTGAGAATGGTCCAAGACGGACCGAAACGTCGTCGTCCCTTCACCTTCTAGTGTGTGGTCTGGTCAACAATATCGTTTTTGGGATAAGACACTAGTACATTAAAACTGGAGAATGTATCTTCGGGGTTGGTCTCGGCTTGGGCGAGCAGTGTATCGAGCAAGGGCTATAGTGTATTTACAGTCTGGAAGGGAATAATTTAAGGCAACATTTCGAAAATATAAGATGCGCAAAATAAATCAAAACCAATTATGGTTAAATACAGGAGGGCACAGGAGTTGAAACCATATACATTCCATGGCATTCCCAAGTTCAGTTTGGTGTAAACATGGAATATTTCGTCGAACTGGGGCGCAATTCGTAACAAACCAACAGGCAGAATTTGAGATTAATTGATCTATATTATAACTAGTAGAGGTACAGTAAATATTATTATTATTAGCTTATTTTTTTGCTGTCAATATTGTATTTTTTTCAATGTGTGGCGTGGTGGCGTGTGTATAATTGTGAGGTGTTAGAGTGAGCTTCTCTCAGCTCAAGCCTCTGGTGTATACAGGAACGCCTCATTGACGTCACCCCTTCATCACCTAGTCCACCCCTTCTCTCTCTCTCTCTCTCTCTCTCTCTCTCTCTCTCTCTCTCTCTCTCTCTCTCTCTCTCTCTCTCTTCCTTATCTCCCTCTCTCGTTTATCTTAACATCTGCCTCGTTTCTCGTATCATCTCCCTCGTTTATTTTCCCGTATCTCTATTTTTCCTCATTCCCTCTCATCTATTTATCTATTGTTTTCGCCCACCCATATCGTTATCTCTTATCTGTTGTTTATTCATACTCGTTTATCTCTCTCTCTCTTTCTCTCATCACCTTCTCTTCATCAATTATCTCCATTTTTGTTTCTTTCCCTCCTGTTTTCTTTCTCATCTTTCTACTGTCGTTATTATTACCACCTTGGTGTTCATGCTACCAGCTCGACCATTCCTTCCTTTACCCATTAAGAACTGTTTGGTGATGTGCGGTGGTAGTGGTGGTTGTTAACGGTAATGGTAGTGGTTGAGGAGGATGATGAGGTGCTGTGGACGCCCCAGTAATCAGGCTAATGTACAGGTGTCAATACCGGGTAAGGTGCCCCAGGCGGCCACAATAGAGCTGGAACATGCCTTGGCTTGCCGCAAGCTGGAAGCTCTCCCCCGCCCCTTCACAGCTGCTGGAAGAAGGATGTTGGAAGTTCTTCCTTCTGAACTGAAGAGAGGATGCTGGAAACCTTCCTCTCTCCCTTTCCAGAGAGGCTGAAAGAGCAACCATATCAAAGACGCTGGAAACTCTTCACTTCAGAGCTGCTGGAAGGAGGGCACTGGGAACTCTTCACTTCAGAGCTGCTGGAAGAAAGTCACTGGAAACTCTTCACTTCAGAGCTGCTGGAAGGAGGGCACTGGAAACTCTTCACTTCAGAGCTGCTTGAAGGAGGGCACTGGAAACTCTTCACTTCAGAGCTGCTGGAAGGAGGGCACTGGAAACTCTTCACTTCAGAGCTGCTGGAAGAAAGGCACTGGAAACTCTTCACTTCAGAGCTGCTGGAAGGAGGGCACTGGGAACTCTTCCATTCAGAGCTGCTGGAAGGAGGGCACTGGAAACTCTTCCCTTCAGAGTTGCTGGAAGGAGGGCACTGGAAACTCTTCCCTTCAGAGTTGCTGAAAGGAGGGCACTGGAAACTCTTCACTTCAGAGCTACTGGAAGGAGGGCACTGGAAACTCTTCACTTCAGAGCTACTGGAAGGAGGGCACTGGAAACTCTTCCCTTCAGAGCTGCTGGAAGGAGGGCACTGGAAACTCTTCACTTCAGAGCTACTGGAAGGAGGGCACTGGGAACTCTTCCCTTCAGAGCTGCTGGAAGGAGGGCACTGGAAACTCTTCACTTCAGAGCTGCTGGAAGGAGGGCACTGGAAACTCTTCACTTCAGAGCTGCTGGAAGGAGGGCACTGGGAACTCTTCCCTTCAGAGCTGCTGGAAGGAGGGCACTGGGAACTCTTCCCTTCAGAGCTGCTGGAAGGAGGGCACTGGGAACTCTTCCCTTCAGAGCTGCTGGAAGGAGGGCACTGGAAACTCTTCACTTCAGAGCTACTGGAAGGAGGGCACTGGAAACTCTTCCCTTCAGAGTTGCTGGAAGGAGGGCACTGGGAACTCTTCCCTTCAGAGCTGCTGGAAGGAGGGCACTGGGAACTCTTCCCTTCAGAGCTACTGGAAGGAGGGCACTGGGAACTCTTCCCTTCAGAGCTACTGGAAGGAGGGCACTGGAAACTCTTCACTTCAGAGCTACTGGAAGGAGGGCACTGGAAACTCTTCACTTCAGAGCTGCTGGAAGGAGGGCACTGGAAACTCTTCACTTCAGAGCTGCTGGAAGGAGGGCACTGGAAACTCTTCCCTTCAGAGCTGCTGGAAGGAGGGCACTGGGAACTCTTCCTGTCACTCCAGGCCTACTGAACGGTCATCCTGACCCGCCACAAGTAACCCCGTCAACGAAACTGAAAAACTATCGTTACAACAAAAACAAAAGGGCAATACCGAACGGTTTTTTTTATGATAATTTCCACTGGAAATCCTCACACCGCTGGAAGGGGCTGGAAGTCGATATTACCGGATTTTAGGATTGTTGGAGAGTTATGCAAAGTAAGTCTGGATATTTGTCCAGCTGCTGAACCATGAATCATCGGACAAGATCCAGGAGACAAATATGGAAACTTTTGGGACATGGGAGTGTCCAGGGGCCAGATTCACGAAGCAGTTACGCAAGCACTTACGAACCTGTACAACTTTTGGGGACATGGGAGTGTCCAGGGGCCAGATTCACGAAGCAGTTACGCAAGCACTTACGAACCTGTACAACTTTTGGGACATGGAA
>NC_091164.1:526207-613707 GCF_040958095.1 Procambarus clarkii | reverse complement strand
GAGTACCATTATATTGCTTCAGGAGGTTGACGTGGCACAGCTGGGTCTTCCGCCGCCTATCTGGAGTCTCTATCACATAATTATTATTATTCCTGCACTCTTTGACGCAGTAGGGTCCTGAAAATCTGTTTTGTAAAGGTGAACCTGGGATAGGGAAATAAGCAAGGACGAAGTCTCCCGGCTTGAATTTTCTTACTTTGCTGGTCTGGTCGTAATGAGTCTTCATTCTCACCTGGGCTTTCAATAGATTATCATGGGCAAAGCGGTGGACTCTCTCTAGAATGTGCTGAAGGTTTTGAAGAAACTGGGGCACATTCTGATGCTCACTGAAGGTGGCATCTCTGAGAGAGTCTTTGAAAGCCTTAAGGGGAGTACGGCACTTACGGCCGTAGAGCATCTCATAAGGAGATACTCCTAGGGACTCATTGGGGAGACTTCTGAAAATACACATTATTAGGTCAATCTGCTTATCCCAATCCTTTGAGGTTTCACTACAAAACTTTTTCAAGAGTGCTTTGATGGTCTGATGACTACGTTCAAGAGAACCCTGTGAAGCAGGATGATAGGGGCTGGACAATACCTGTTTGATGTTGAACTCCTCCAGTGTTCTTTTGAAGAGATCACTGGTGAAGTTGGTGCCACAGTCACTTTGAATCTCCCTGGGAAATCCGTATTGAGTGAAGATCTTCAGTAGATGTTTGATAACCGTAGCAGCCGTGATGTTCTTCACTGGAACTGCTATGGGAAATCTGGTGGTAGGACACAGGATGGTTAGGATGTAGGCGTTACCTGAACTGGTCCGAGGTAAAGGACCAACACAGTCTATTATGAGTCTGTGGAAAGGTTCCGCAGGCACCTGTATGGGAATCAGTGGTGCTCTGGGAATGGAGACGTTCGGTTTGCCTGCCATCTGACATGTATGACACTGTTTTACGTACTGTTTGACGTTATTTACCATACCTGGCCAGTAGTAGTCTTGACGAATCCCATGGTAAGTCTTGTTGAAGCCGTAGTGGGAGAATGCTCCATGGGCCAGGTGTAGAATAGTGGGCCGCAGGCTGGTGGGAATCACAAGTTGTTCGGTGTTGGCCCAATCGTCCTCCTCCTTCAGTTTACTGGGTCTATATCTGCGGTAGAGCAAGTCGTTCTCTAGGAAGAACCCAGGAATACTGTCGGGTTGAGTCTCAGCCTGGAAAAACAATGGTGTTAAAGTAAGATCTTCCCTCTGCAACTTACGGAACTCCAACTTGGTCAGATGCGGGGGTAGTTTCTGAGGGTCTTGAGGGACAGCGGTGGCAGTAGAGTCAGCTGGCTGTGGACGTGCGGCTTGTGCACGGGTGGTCACGAGAACCGGAGGAGAAACTTCATCACTCTCTTGAACCTCTGCTGGAACATACTCGAGAATAGGATTTATTGGCACAGAGTTACACACCTGGGGTTTGTTCATGACGATCAGGTTGGTCGGTTGCAGGTCTTCTGCCAAGTCGTTGCCTAGGAGAAGTTGCACTCCAGGCATGGGAAAAGGCTTTTCCCTGACGGCGACTTGGACTTCCCCGTTCACGTAGGGACAATCCAGGTGGACTCTGGCGAGAGGGTATGGAGTAGTAGCAGTGAGGTCAGTGATGAAGACCGTTTCCCCGGTGTAGACTATGTTGGGCACAGCCGACTTCAAGATGATTGATTGTAGAGCCGCTGTGTCCCTCAAGATCTTCAATTTGAAACGTCCCTCCGGATTTGAACCGTTGGCAGAGACAGTTCCAGTATACAGGTGGTTACTGAAAAGAGAAAGATCATTAACATCAACACCAACATTCATCACAGGCTTACCGGACTTAGGAGGAGTTGGTTTGGGTCGTTGTTGGTCAGTGGTTCCCTTGTATTGAGACTTACCACACTTGTCTATGGTATGTCCATAGAGTCTACAATACTTGCAGTACAGTTGTGAACCAGCTTGATCGGGGCTCACCTTCTCGTAACTGTACCACGACTTCTTACTGGAGGATGGTTCAGGTGTCAGCCGGTGGATGAGGCTGTAAGTGTCAGCCGACTTAGCACACTTCAGGTAGTCGGTTTCTTCTTTATCTGCTAAGTAGAGGCGGACAGGAGGCGGCACACGTCTCAAGAATTCTTCAACAAGCATCAGGTTGACGAGTTCTGTAAAAGTAGAGACATGTGCTGCTTCCAGCCATTTCATGAAATACCTCCGTTTCGTGTTAGCAAACTCAAGGAAGGTAGTGGTACTTGCCTTCAGGTGGTCACGGAATTTCCTTCTATAACTTTCAGTAGAGAGGAGGTAGGCGTCCAACACTGCTTGTTTCAGAGTGTAGTAGTCATTCTCAGACGCCAAAGTACTGAGTGTGACTGCAGCTCTACCTGTAAGATGGACTCTGAGAAGTGTGGCCCATTGGTTGACAGGCCAACTGAGTTGATTAGCAAGGGTTTCAAAGGTGGTAAAGAACACATCAACTTCTGCTTCTACAAAGGATGGCATTAACTTACTTGCATGTGATATATTAAAACTGACGGGAAGATTGGCAGTAGCTTGTTGGCGTTGAGTGAAGTGGGAAGTTTCCAAGGCGATTTCACGTTGACGACACTCTAGAGCCAGAGTTGCTTGTTGCTTGTCATGTTCGCGTTGCATCTCCAACTCGCGTCGTTTGGTTTCAAGCTGTACTCGTTCCCGCTCCTGGAGTGTTTCAAGCTGTACACGTTCCCGCTCCTGGAGTAGTGCAATCTCACGTTCTTGTTCTTCTCTCCGTATGGTAGCTGCTTCTCTTTGCTGCTCACGTTCAATCTTAGCCAGCTCTAGTTTAAGTTTCAGCGTTGCCAAATCAGTTTTATCTGCAATATAGTAAGTTTCATGAGTTTCAGAGTCTATCTTACCTTGCTCTAAATAGTAATCCAGCAACAGGTTGTGTAGGTCATTTTTGTTGGCTTGGTAGGGAACTTCTAGTTGATACTCATGTGCAAGAGTTTGTAATTCAGTCCTCTTGGCACGACTTAAAGTCCCTATTTCACCTGCTGGATTTGCACGGAAAGTTTGGAGACGAAACATGGTGAAATTAGCAAATAAAGGTACACGAATGTTCAATAATGAAATGTCAGAAACAGGACAACGTGGCAACTGGTACCTATCCTGTGTGATCTTTAACAATTAACGTTAAGTGAAAGATATTAAATGATTAAATTAAATCAAGGGCGCAGGAAATCTTGTACCCGGTACTCATGTAAGAGAATAAGGGCAAGAAAATCCTACTAACAAATGAAACAGAGTTTCGAAAACAAATGAAACAGTTAAATGCTTCAAAAGTAAAATTGGTAGTCCAAGGATGTAGGCATACCTTGCCAAGTCTCTATAGGACATAAAGCAAGTTTTTCCCACTGAATTTAATATGATACTTACAGAATTAGCGAACTTTTGTGCTCTGAAAAAATAAGCTAATTCCCTACCGTTGTATGTATCATCATCTCTGACTGACGTGTAGGGGTGCGAGGTGTCAACTGGTGACGAGAACTGCTGCTGAGGTCCCAATTCAGCAACTAAAGTTCGAGCTAGAGGAACTATGGCCCTCTTTGTCCTCCTACAGTCAGATTGCAGAAGATTGGGTACTCTTGACCCGGGGCAGACCACAGTACCAGGGTACCAATATGATGATCTGTCAGAATGAGAAATATTCAAGGGACATAGATGGTAAATACGAGTAATAACATGGAGGGAGAGATGACCAATTAAGAGTATGACTGAGGCCTACAGTCACCACGTAATCCAAAGTTGTCTCACCTTCACTAATGTTACTCTCGTAATGCACAATACACCGCACCTTATAAAAAATGAAATTGAATGAAAAATAGTAAAGCTACGTTAACAAAGTTAAATACGCTTACCATAAATTACCACTTGGCACCAGTACCTGAGTGAAGCTCCTAGGACAGGCCCCCATATAACTTGTGACGGTAACGCGTTGGTGTTCGGCTGTTTAAGGCTAGGGGTATGGCCTCGTCACATAGTTATAAAAAAAAATAGAAAAAACTGGAACTTCGTCTGTGGTAAGGTAAGGAGAAGACACACAAAACACAAGTAAACTTTAACAATGAAATTTTAATTACGTTAAATAAATCAAACATGAAAATAATGCACAAACAAATTCTTATAATAAAATCAATGAATCAAAATAATAAGAATACTTAAATGACACAATGAAAAGTTACGTTAAGGCAAAATAACAAGAAGTGCAACACAAAAGTTAAGTGGGAGGTGCTGGAATATTGGCTTAAAGCCACCACCTCTCTCAGTACACGCTAACGTCTAGCTGGGAGGAGTGCTGGCTACGAAAGCACGGAACATTCTGAGGACTGATGTTGGGGCGACCCCAGACATCAGGTAGTATTGGGGGGGCGAGGCAGGTGCAGCCAGACCGGCGACCAATCAGCGGAGCCGTAGCGATCAACGGGTAGTTTGGTGGTTGGAGTTCGAACAGGTGGCTGGTTGCATACGTTTTGCTCACCCTTGCAAGCCTTGCTGGTGTTGTTGTCGTTGTTGGACATTTCTTCCATAGTCTTTTTATATAATTGTGAAGACGTAATTTTGGAGGGAAGAGCAGGCTCAATCTCTTGAAGGAGATTATCGTCACAATATATATATATATATATATATATATATATATATATATATATATATATATATATGTCGTACCTAGTAGCCAGAACGCACTTCTCAGCCTACTATGCAAGGCCCGATTTGCCTAATAAGCCAAGTTTTCATGAATTAATTGTTTTTCGACTACCTAACCTACCTAACCTAACCCAACCTAACTTTTTCGGCTACCTAACCTAACCTAACCTATAAAGATAGGTTAGCTTAGGTTAGGTAGGGTTGGTTAGGTTCGGTCATATATCTACGTTAATTTTAACTCCAATAAAAAAATTGACCTACTACATAATGAAATGAGTATCTTTATCATTTCATAAGAAAAAATTAGAGAAAATATATTAATTCAGGAAAACTTGGCTTATTAGGCAAATCGGGCCTTGCATAGTAGGCTGAGAAGTGCGTTCTGGCTACTAGGTACGACATATATATATATATATATATATATATATATATATATATATATATATATATATATATATGTCGTACCTAGTAGCCAGAACTCACTTCTCAGCCTACTATTCAAGGCCCGATTTGCCTAATAAGCCAAGTTTTCCTGAATTAATATATTTACTATAATTTTTTTCTTATGAAATGATAAAGCAACCCTTTTCTCTATGTATGAGGTCAATTTTTTTTTATTGGAGTTAAAATTAACGTAGATATATGACCGAACCTAACCAACCCTACCTAACCTAACCTAACCTATATTTATAGATAAGGTTAGGTTAGGTAGCCAAAAAAAGCTAGGTTAGGTTAGGTTAGGTAGGTTAGGTAGACGAAAAAACATTAATTCATGAAAACTTGGCTTATTAGGCAAATCGGGCCTTGAATAGTAGGCTGAGAAGTGCGTTCTGGCTATTAGGTACGACATATATATATATATATATCGGTAACAACAAATATTAATTATTAAGTAAAGATTTGCTTAATAAATTTAAAAATATATTCAAAGATGTATACAAATCAATAGCAGTAAAAAGGATGAAAAAATCCTACTTTCATCAAAAGATTTCAAAATACCTGATAACCCCCTTGAAGAAAACGAGTCATCTGTTCGAGACGGGTTTCATTTTTCGAATATGAATTGATTCGGAGATGTTTATGATCCAATCTAAAAGTATTAGTACAGTGTTGTTGTAACTGCAAGGGTGATTGGAGATTAGGCAGTAATTTGCGTATAGAGAGGCGTCCGAAACTCGCCTCAAGAGGAAATTAGTATGATACGAAATCCCCCCCCCCCAACCTTCCTCCATATGTAAACAGATTCGGTGGTTCAGGCATCGTGAAGTATTTTCAACGTTTCGAACATTACAACTCGAAGCACACCAAAGTTTTGAAGTGAAGGGCAGAGCCATATCTTGTGATAAGAAGTGTAGTTCAGGGAGAGATTTTCCTCTTTTCCTCTTCCTACGAGGGGGCCTCGTAGCCTGGTGGATAGCGCGCAGGACTCGTAATTCTGTGGCGCGGGTTCGATTCCCGCGAGGCAGAAACAAATGGGCAAAATTTCTTTCACCCTGAATGCCCCTGTTACCTAGCAGTAAATAAATAGGTACCTGGGAGTTAGTCAGCTGTCACGGGCTGCTTCCTGGGGGTGGAGACCTGGAGCCGCAAGGACACAAAAGCCCCGAAATCATCTCAAGATAACCTCAAGATTGGCAGTTTTAATCCTGTGATGAACTGGAGATTAGACGTTAAAATTGCTATGGTACAAACAAAATATTGGTTGTGGGTAGGTAGGAGGAGGGAGGCGAAGGTAGGGAAGATAGGGAAGATAGGGAAGATATAGGAAAGGAAAAGAAAAGGGGGTAAATGGGAATTATGACGAAAAAAAAGAAAATAATACTTTGGTACTTTGAATTTTGTAATGTATGAGTTTCTACAAACTATCTACTCTCTCCCTTTGCAAACCTGTCAGTCTCTCTCTCTCTCTCTCTCTCTCTCTCTCTCTCTCTCTCTCTCTCTCTCTATCTACCCCCTCAACACGCTCATTAACCAAATATTTACACACGTTTGTTTTACCAGAGTTCACTATACGGAAGCGGCCACTATTGGCTACCACTCAATTTTGAGCTCTACTCATCCACCACACACCACTAACCATCCACCACACACCACCACTAACCATCCACCACACACCACTAACCACACACCACGAACCATCCACCTCACACCACTAACCATCCACCACACACCATCACTAACCATCCACCACACACCACCACTAACCATCCACCACACACCACCACTAACCATCCACCACACACCACTAACCACACACCACTAACCATCCACCACACACCACTAACCATCCACCACACACCACCACTAACCATCCACCACACACCACTAACCACACACCACTAACCATCCACCTCACACCACTAACCATTCACCACACACCATCACTAACCATCCACCACACACCACCACTAACCATCCACCTCACACCACTAACCATCCACCACACACCACTAACCATCCACCACACACCACTAACCATCCACCACACACCACCACTAACCATCCACCACACACCACTAACCATCCACCACACACCACCATTAACCATCCACCACACACCACTAACCACACACCACTAACCATCCACCACACACCACCACTAACCATCCACCACACACCACTAACCACACACCACTAACCATCCACCACACACCACCACTAACCATCCACCACACACCACCACTAACCATCCACCACACACCACTAACCATCCACCTCACACCACTAACCATCCACCACACACCATCACTAACCATCCACCACACACCACCACTAACCATCCACCTCACACCACTAACCATCCACCACACACCACTAACCATCCACCACACACCAACACTAACCATCCACCACACACCACTAACCATCCACCACACACCACTAACCATCCACCACACACCAACACTAACCATCCACCACACACCAACACTAACCATCCACCACACACCAACACTAACCATCCACCACACACCACTAACCATCCACCACACACCAACACTAACTATCCACCACACACCACTAACCATCCACCACACACCAACACTAACTATCCACCACACACCACTAACCATCCACCACACACCACTAACCATCCACCACACACCACCACTAACCATCCACCACACACCACCACTAACCATCCACCACACACCAACACTAACCATCCACCACACACCAACACTAACCATCCACCACACACCAACACTAACCATCCACCACACACCACTAACCATCCACCACACACCAACACTAACTATCCACCACACACCACTAACCATCCACCACACACGACTAACCATCCACCACACACCACCACTAACCATCCACCACACACCAACACTAACCATCCACCACACACCAACACTAACCATCCACCACACACCAACACTAACCATCCACCACACACCAACACTAACCATCCACCACACACCACTAACCATCCACCACACACCAACACTAACCATCCACCACACACCACTAACCATCCACCACACACCACCACTAACCATCCACCACTCACCAACACTAACCATCCACCACCACTAACCATCCACCACACACTAACACTAACCATCCACCACACACCAACACTAACCATCCACCACACACCACTAACCATCCACCACACACCACTAACCATCCACCACACAATCATAAACAATTTTGTCTAGTTAATTACACAAATTGTAAACATTTAGTCTGCAAACATATTTTAATAATTCACTCAAAATAAAATCATTAATTTAAAATTATATTTCCACTTGATTGAATCTATAGGGAATAAGGTAATTACGATAAGGAAGTGATAATGCAGAGTGAAAGATGGAAGGGATAGGAGGATAGGAGAGGAGCTGGGATAGGGGGGGTTGGGGGAGTGTAAAGGAAGAGTGACTAACCACATGGGGCCATCGGGGATCGAACTCAGACCTAGGAGAGGGGGTCAGATACTCTCGAAATGGGGATATATAATCTACACGGGCCTCTTATAAGCCAGATGCGCGATCTTGGTTGGTACCATTTTGATTTGATTTGGTTACGTGTGTGTGTTTAGGGGTTTGGTTAGGTTAGGGTTGTTTAGGAGAGTCAAAGCCACTTTACGTTTGATGTTTGTTCTTAGTAGACTATGATACCTGAGCTGACGTCGTAGTGACGGCTCGCACCTTGAGCACATACACACACACACACACACACACACACACACACACACACACACACACACACACACACACACACACACACACACATACAGCCCCCCCGAAAAGCTCAGGAACCTGTACACCAGTAGATTGACGGTTGAGAGGCGGGACCAAAGAGCCAGAGCTCAACCCCCGCAAGCACAACTAGGTGAGTACAACTAGGTGAGTACACACACTGCAATCGACTATGAAAAGCAACAACTCACAAATATCTTCGTTTTCTCTGCATCGGACTCGACAAGTTAGGTGGTGACTTGAGTTCATATGTCTCTAGTTAGGTAAAAAAGTATGTTTTTATTTACGGAGTGACAAATCACCTACACGTAGAGTTGTGAACATTTCCTCATATCTTAGCCCCTACG
The DNA here is from genome assembly GCF_040958095.1 of Procambarus clarkii. Taxonomy (NCBI): domain Eukaryota; kingdom Metazoa; phylum Arthropoda; class Malacostraca; order Decapoda; family Cambaridae; genus Procambarus; species Procambarus clarkii. Next base: position 604,477 of record NC_091164.1, on the reverse strand, counting down.
AGGATGATGTAAAAAATTGGTGAAAATTGGTGGTCCGAAAGGGAGAAGCAAATAGGGTAAGAAAGAATAGGTAAAATTGGGTACGAAGAAAAAGTAAGGGGTACGATGTGAGGCGAACAAGCGAACCACCCAATGGGTAACCTAATTGATGGGCAGTCACGTATCCCTCCAACCCTTGAGTGTGGGGAATGGGTGGGAGTGGGGGGGGGGAGGGGGGAGAGATACGGAATTGTTTGTTTACCTAGTCAGCTGATCGGCCAGTCAGCTGATCGGCCTTGCCATCTTTCCTCCCCCCTCCCTCCCTCCCAATTTCCTGCTCTCTCTCTCTCTCTCTCTCTCTCTCTCTCTCTCTCTCTCTCTCTCTCTCTCTCTCTCTCTCTCTCTCTCTCTCTCTCTCTCTCTCTCTCTCCTCCCCCCCCTCTCTCTCTCTCTCTCTCTCTCTCTCTCTCTCTCTCTCTCTCTCTCTCTCTCTCTCTCTCTCTCTCTCTCTCTCTCTCTCTCTCTCTCTCTCTCCTCCCCCTCTCTCTCTCTCTCTCTCTCTCTCTCTCTCTCTCTCTCTCTCTCTCTCTCTCTCTCTCTCTCTCTCTCTCTCCTCCCCCCCCCTCTCTCTCTCTCTCTCTCTCTCTCTCTCTCTCTCTCTCTCTCTCTCTCTCTCCTCCCCCCCCTCTCTCTCTCTCTCTCTCTCTCTCTCTCTCTCTCTCTCTCTCTCTCTCTCTCTCTCTCTCTCTCTCTCTCTCTCTCTCTCTCTCTCTCTCTCTCTCTCTCTCTCTCTCTCTCTCTCTCTCTCTCTCTCTCTCTCTCTCCTCCCTCTCTCTCTCTCTCTCTCTCTCTCTCTCTCTCTCTCTCTCTCTCTCTCTCTCTCTCTCTCTCTCTCTCTCTCTCTCTCTCTCTCTCTCCTCCCCTCTCTCTCCTCCTCTCTCTCTCTCTCTCTCTCTCTCTCTCTCTCTCTCTCTCTCTCTCTCTCTCTCTCTCTCTCTCTCTCTCTCTCTCTCTCTCTCTCCTTGTTGACTAGCTAGTAGCTACTGCGTCACGGTAATCCGAGAAGATGTGGCGGAAGATAACAGTCTGAGGGCCAGCAAGACTAGGGAAGTCAGCTGATGGTGATAGCAGTAAGAACAGTGATGATAGTGATGGTGGTGAGCGTACTGTGATCACTGGTCGCAGTGATGATGGTGAAATTACTGTTTTTGCAACTGTGCAGTAGCAATAGCTACTGCACAGTTGCAATAACGAGTAGCAATAGCTTCTGCACAGTTGCAATAACGAGTAGCAATAGCTTCTGCACAGTAGCAGTAGCATGGTGTTACGTACAGTGACGATGGTGTCAAGTACAGTGACGATGGTGTTAAGTACAGTGACGATGGTGTCAAGTACAGTGACGATGGTGTTAAGTACAGTGACGATGGTGTCAAATACAGTGACGATGGTGTCAAGTACAGTGACGATGGTGTCAAGTACAGTGACGATGGTATTAAGTACAGTGACGATGGTATTAAGTACAGTGACTATGGTGACAAGTACAGTGACGATGGTATTAAGTACAGTGACGATGGTATTAAGTACAATGACTATGGTGACAAGTACAGTGACGATGGTATTAAGTACAGTGACTATGGTGTCAAGTACAGTGACGATGGTATTAAGTACAGTGACGATGGTATTAAGTACAATGACTATGGTGACAAGTACAGTGACGATGGTGTTAAGTACAGTGACGATGGTGACAAGTACAGTGACGATGGTGACAAGTACAGTGGTTACGTTGTTAGGTAGTAACAGTGATCATAATCACAACACTTGTATTGATAGTGATATTGATAATTTTATGACACATTACAGACGAAAATAATATGAAGATCAAATACTAAAAAAAATTATATATGAAACTGAAAATGGAGAAATTTAAAAAATGTTAAAACTATTAAAATGAATAGTCAACTAAATATAACATTTAGGCATCAAAATATATATCAAATCAATAACAAATTATAGTTTATCTTATGGTAGAAATTGTCATATTAAGGACACCATTGAACTCATAGCCTAATATTGCATATCACTATATTAGTAGTATTATCCTAAGATATCACTAGGAAATGTAGATGTTTATCTCTCAGAATGTTTGGTAATATGTTTATTGTTTGTGATGTGTTTATATGTATGTATTAACACGATGTACTGAACGGGGTGTGAATAGCTTGAGCTACCTCATCCCTTTGTGTGTATTTTACCTCAATAAACTTATTTCAATTTCAATTTCAAGATATCACTTGATTTCGTAGTTTTTAATATTCGAAATTTAGAGCATATAGCATTATGGAAAACTTAATTTCATTAATATAAGCTTGTACGTTAAACTTTCTTAGCCTCATAAACCATTACTTCAACTCCGGTGATTCACGTTTCTCAACTAGAAATAATTAGACGTAAATTCTGAATAACATCCTAACACGAATACACTAATGTGTCTGTTGTTTAAGATTTGCTACTTGCAACAAAAAGTTCTAAGTAGCACGGGCTATGGTGAGCCCGCAGTACTTATGTGTCGATGTGTCCATTCGCCCAATTAAATTAAAATTTACATCTCCACCCGATCAATGAAATTGAGACAATTCTTCCGTCAGCCCTGGAATTGCTCAACATATAAATACCTAACCAATTAAATAAGAGCGTTTTACAAGCCAATGAAATAGAATCTAGAATCAATCTAGAATCAATAGAATCTAGAATCAATAGAATCTAGAATCAATAGAATCTAGAATCAATAGAATCTAGAATCAATAGAATCAATCGACTAGAATCAATAAGCCAAGTTGATCATCTCCATTTGGCCAATCAAACCAACTCGCACAGATTCAACCCTCCGAGGAGAGTAAAGATTGGCCCACTCCACCACCCAATGGAATTATCTCCTTGCTGAGCTTAACAGCCAATCACGTCCTATGCTGAGAGAGTCAGTCCGCCAAAGTCCTAAACGAGTTAACGACTTCATTAGGAAGACTGTCAGCCTTCCTCGTGGGCCGAGTTAATCACCCAACAACAATTCCAAAATTACCGTCAGAATTTCCTTACTAGCCAAGACTGTTATCATTCAGTAGTCAACATAAAACTGTGAATCTATTGGCTGTATTGATGGTTCATTTTCATGTCTTCGTGAAGTGTAAAGAAAACACTATAGAAGCAATCGAAATTATTGTGGGTTGGACATGTATATGAGTGGGATTGGGTGGTTATAAATAGGAGCTGCCTCGTATGGGCTAATAGGCCTTCTGCAGTTGCGTTTGTTCTTATGTTCTTATTGAGGATTTAAATTAATTTTTATGATAGGCTGTGTGGAAGGTTTGTCTTGGTCGCCTAGTTTGTAAATATGAAATGATGTTTAGTACAAATAACTTTGAATAGGTGGTGTAGGTGTGCATGAATACACTCATGTACAAATAAATACATATATACATATGTACACTCATACATGCATGTATGTATCTGTATTCATATTATCACATTCTTCAAAAGAATCGCATCTGACCTGGGAGAGAGAGAGAGAGAGAGAGAGAGAGAGAGAGAGAGAGAGAGAGAGAGAGAGAGAGAGAGAGAGAGAGAGAGAGAGAGAGAGAGAGAGAGAGGAAGCAGAGATGTAGAATAAACGAGAAGAGGCAGAGATTCTTGTATAACAGGTAAGGAGAAAGAAGAGAGAGAAAGAGAAAATATGAGGAGAGAGGCTTGTATATCTCAGTTATTTTCTCCTCCCTCTATTATTGCTTTATCTTGCTCATCTTGTCTCACTAACGCCTACTACCTCTCTCCCTTAACCCCCTTAACTACTCCCCCCCCCTCCCTCCCTTCCCTTTTACAAGCCTACTGCATTTTCCTCAATGTTTATGTTCATATCTTTTTATCCGACACACACACACACACACACACGCACACACACACACACACACACACACACACACACACACACACACACACACACACACACACACACACACACACACATACACACACACACACACACACACACACACTGGATTGAGTTTCTGATGGTTGAAAGGCAGAGGTTAAAAGCGTATTTTCGAATCTGCAAGCACACCTAGTGTGGGATGTACTCACCTAATTTGTGCTTGCGGGGGTTGAGCTCTGGCTCTTTGGTCCCGCCTCTCAACTGTCAATCAACTGGTGTACAGATTCCTGAGCCTACTGGGCTCTATCATATCTACACTTGAAAATGTGTGTGTGTGTGTGTGTCTTAGATATATATATGTAGTAGCAATAATAGAGGAAAAATAGATTGGTTAGAAAGGCGGGGTCCAAGAGCTAATAGCTCGATTCTGCAGACACAAATAGTAAATACACACATTAAATCTGCCGCCCCCCCCCTCCTCCAGGCCCCGCCCCCCCCTCCTCCAGGCCCCGCCCCCCCACCCCCCCTCTAGGACCCGCCCCCCCCCACCCCCCTCTAGGCCCCACCCCCCTCTAGGCCCCACCCCTACCCCCCCTCTAGGCCCCGCCCCCTTCAGGGCGGGGGTTACCATGAATTAAGAAAGTTAGACAGCGAGAAGTGGCCCGTTACCTCGTTAACGTGAAGCGTCAAACTGCCAAACAACCTCTTAACTACCACTTTAGAGGTCGTTACCAATGTAAGGAACAAGTGTGTCACGAACGACTCTTAAAACCGTTTGGTTTTTCCCTCGAAGATGTAAATTTTGTCTCTCCTTAGGTGGAATATTTCGGGTAGGATCCAAAACCTGTACCGATATGGGCATTACGACGTCATAGTGACGTCACACCTCGAACGCACCACTTACATGACGCCATTTCATCTCTTATTTTTGTTGGGGGGCCTGGCGGCTGAGTGGACAGCGCTCTGGGGTCGTAGTCCCAAGGGCGCGGGTTCAATTCCCGGCGGAGGTGGAAACAAATTGGGCAGAGTTTTATTTTACCCTGATGCCCTGTTCACCTAGCAGTAAACAGGTACCTGGGAGTTAGACAACTGCTACGGGCAGCTTTCAAGGTACCTATTTACTATTAGGTGAACAGATGCATCAGGTAAGATGGTATTCGTTTGAGAGAAACCCAATCGTTTCTTTCTCGGCTGGAAATCGAACCCCGGGAGTACACACTTAGATGATGTGTATATATGTGTGTGTGAGTGTTTGTATATACTCACCATGTTGCACTCTCCAAGATGCGGTTGTATGGGTTGAGCTACAGCTGTCGGTCCCGCCTCTCAACCGTCAATTAACAGGAATGTATGTGGAGAGTGACAGCATGAAGCCTTCCTCAAGGGAATGTTGCATTTCAACATATATATATATATATATATATATATATATATATATATATATATATATATATATATATATATATATATATATATACTATTATATCATAATAGCACCACACAAAACTACACCTCGTATACTTACACATAAGCATATACACATAAACAGGCGTGTATATTTATACATGAGAGTAGTGGAGAGAGAAAGATCCGGTATATATATATCCCACTCTGGTTATACCTCCTCTCTCAGTTATACTTTACAACCTTTCAAAACATAAACACATACATCTCCCGTGTCTTATATCGGAGGGTAGTATACCGCAGTCTCTTATATCTTATACGACACTATTTGGTAGTTCAGTCGGGTTCATTCTCGACTCACACTCGAAAATTCCAGGGTCGAATCCCAAGCAGGACATGAATTGTTGAGTACATTTCCTATTACCTAATGCATCTGTTCACCTAGCAGTAAATAGATACTCGGGAGTTAGTCAGCTTCTTGTGAGGGTTCGTGTCCTAGGCGGGGTCAGTAACTCGACCCAGCAGGGGGGTGGGGGGGGTGACCTAGATATGCCTAACGTGTATGAATACACGCTGGCTGCCTGTCCCTCGACATAGTAACTTAAATGATTAAATCATACTGGAGAATCGAGGTCCCCAAAAAAGTCAAACTACTGAGCTCGATTCCCCAGGCCCCAATTTTACAAAACTTCTCTAACTCCCGGGATACAAATTTACTACTAGGTGAGCAGAGGCATTAGGTAAAAGGAAACATCCCTCCCCCACCCCCCACCCCCAACCATTTCTGTTCCGCCTAGGACTCTATCCCAGGATCCACAATTGTATTGTCGAGAATGTAGCCACGGTTCAACCGAGAGCTGTTGGATTAGTACACCATTTTCTGTCAAAACATTTCAAAAGTCTAGCTAGGTTGTCCATTAAAATGTTCTGCGGTTATCGGAAAGTGTATATAATTAAATAAACCTAAACTCAGCTGTCTTGATCTTCCAATTGTTTTATTGGCGTTGAAAAAGGAGATAAGTGAAATTTAATTTAGTTAGTCCTCCTACTGTTTTCTTTGATTTTTTTTGTTTATTTTTTCCCCGGGTTGTAACTGTAACCGTTCAGGCTGCTTTGTTTATGTTCACTCTCCTCTTGCCGACGACGGCGTCCAGACGTCTCTGCTGCTCTGCTCCTTCCAGTGTCGTTGCCCTTAAATCAACAACAGCACCGGGATCACATTCACACCGTAAATGTGATCCACATGGATCACATTCTGTTTCTCGATTTGGGATTTTGACACTGCCGTTTGGCGTTCCTATTCAGTGTAACCCACATATCGCCTTGGGTCACAGGATAGTTGCTAGATTTTGCACATTTTCTGACTGGTTCTTCGGTTGGAGTGAGGGTATCCGGCGCCGGCTTGGCCCAGAGGTGCCGGGAGTTGTGGGCTCCTGGTGGGCCCTCAGCCGTGGTGGGCGACTGACTTCTGCTCTACTAGAATGACTACACTGGATGACTTTTGTGTTTTAGTTGGGGGGTCGAGTTTTTGGTTTTGCTACCCGATGTTCTGTGTGAGGCGGGGCCGGTGCTTATCACCCTGAGGAACTCCTGGGTCCCCAGGTCATCTGCCCATCTGTGTTTATTGGCCGGAAGGCACATTAGTTTCCGCTGATAAGCGACGTTCATTTTGCCATTAGGCTTCGCGATTAACCTTTCGAGGGTACGCCGGGGCGCATCCGATCCCACGATCGTTGTGTCCGCTAAACCAACAACAAGGTGGTTCCTCACCTGGGTGTCTGGCATATTTTGCTAAAGTGTATTAGTGCTCAACTGTCTCGTTTCCTGATGAAAAACATCCTCGGGTACACTGTGGAATCTTTGACAAGCCGCCAGGTTCTTGTCCCCGTCGAAGCCACTGGAGATGGTGGCCCTCAGGTAAATATTATCCTTTTTCGTGACATTTTATATATTATTTTTCCCTTATGGTGTTTTTTTTATATTTTAGTAGACGGTGTATATACACCAAGGTGTACCCCACTTGCAGGAGATGAGTCACAATAACGTGGCTAAAGTAAGTTGACCAAAACCACACACTAGAAGGTGAAGGGAAGTTGGCTAGTAACAACGTTTCGGTCCGTCCTGGACCATTCCCAAATCGATTGTCTTGATTGTCAGTGTTCCCCCACTTCTCTGTGCACAGTATATACACAGAGTTTACTTAGTCCTGGACTATGTTCAGAATTAAATTCAGAAACTGGACTATATTTAGTAAGACAGTAAACGTATGGCCACACTGGGCAACTGTCCAAGGAATCCCACGATTGTAGGGGCCCCATTCTGCCATATTGTTCGAGATCTGAACCTTGCGGCAAGATTCTCTTGGCAGAGTGGATATATATAATTACTCGACCTCTCGCTGGAAAAGCCTGGAATTCAAGTCCCTTTTCAAATGATATTTATAATATTAATAAGTTGCGCATATCTGATGATAATCCTGCATTTTAACGGACGGGCGGGCCCCATCATATCCTATAAGGGGGGCCCCCAGTGCATTGCTGCGCCCATTGAGCACAATGTTGTTAAGACCCTGACTAAAGTATATTTGCTAGTTGGCTAGTAAACAATTGTGGTGGCCTCCATAACTCCCAGAGGTTGTTTAATAACCTTTATTAATCAATCTCTGTTGTTTAATAAAGGTTAATAAAGAGGTTGTTTAATAAATCTTTAATAACCCTCAATAATCCAAAGGTTGATAACCTAACGCTAAACTAACCCACTCGAAGTATTTTAATCATTAAACTATTTAATACTTTTAAATAGTATTTTAAATTCATAATATAAATTCACGAGGCTTGCGGCAAGGTTCAATTAAACATTATTTCAGTTAACGAAATTTGGCGCCACGTTGGAGGCCTAGTTAAAATTGACGCTGGTAATTAAAATATAGAAAATAAAAATATAGAAAAAAAAATGTAATTGAGTGGAAGGATGTGTTGTAATACTTGCGAAGTTTGGCGCGCAAAATGTTGAGCGGTTACTCCTACTTCACTTGGCGGTTATGACGTCATCAATGTTTTTCCTTGAGAACAAGGGTAATCGCTAATTGTTTTCATTGTTTCTCGTGTCAATAAAATGAAGTGATCAAATGTTTTATTTTTTTAGTGATACAAAGTTTTGCGTAAGTCGTGGCCAGAGTTGCAATATAATGATTCAATTATATTGCATGGTTGGGCGTAAGGGTGATAATGTTATTAAATGTGCCGTGTTTTCCCTCCATTTAAGAAAGCGGCGCTGATGAGAGATGCTTTCAATTATCTCAAGGAAATAACTAGCATTCTCGGCCGAGCGGACAGCACGCTGGACATGTGATCCTGTGGTCCTGGGTTCGATCCCAGGCGGCGGCGAGAAACAATGGGCAGAGTTTCTTTCACCCACTGCCCCTGTTGCCTAGCAGTAAAATAGGTACCTAGGTGTTAGTCAGCTGTCACGGGCTGCTTCCTGGGGGTGGAGGCCTGGTCGAAAACCGGGCCGCGGGGACACTAAAAAAGCCTCGAAATCATCTCAAGGTAACATACAAACGTTGGGCTATCATACAAACGTTAGGTTAGCATACAAACGTTAGGCTATCATTCAAATGTTAGGCTATCATACGAACGTTAGGCTAGCATATGAACGTAAGGCTATCATTCAAATGTTAGGCTATTATACAAACGTTAGGCTATCATACAAGTCTTAGGCTATCATACAAACGTTAGGCTATCATACAAACGTTAGGCTATCATACAAATGTTAGGCTATCATTCAAATGTTAGGCTATCATACGAACGTTAGGCTATCATACGAACGTTAGGCTAGCATACGAACGTTAGGCTAGCATACGAACGTTAGGCTATCATTCAAATGTTAGGCTATTATACAAACGTTAGGCTATCATACAAGTGTTAGGCTATCATACGAACGTTAGGCTATCATACGAACGTTAGGCTATCATACGAACATTAGGCTATCATACTAACATTAGGCTATCATACAAGCTTGGGCTACATCGTTCATCGGATATCTTGCGGATGGGTGTTGTGAGGATTTGGGTTGGTCTTGTAAAATCGGTTATCTATATGTACTTCCGATGCCATCTTTGTTATAGTATCTTTCACCTTCTGATTGGAAATTCCTCAACTGAATTGTAATTAGTGAAAAAAATTGTCGTCAAACAACTGATCCATAAGCGAAAATATCTTCAGGCTTGCAGTCAAATACCCAACAATAAGTAGCAGGTCTGTAATTCACATATAGACAGACATATTATAGTTTATACAGTGTAATGCCTAGCGACATTTTTTTGCTCAGATACAGCTTATTATTCAAAGGTATTATTGGTGGGTTTATGGATATTTAGGTCTAGGTAGATAATACATTGACTGCTGGAACGTAGGAAAATTGACTCGGGTACATAACCTTATCATTTCCGCTAATGTTTTTCTTAAATATTGTGAACCCGGGGAGCCGTTGGTTTGTTGATTTGAGTGGGAGAAGGGCACGAGTGCCGGATGTGCCACAGTGTTCCCCTGGAGGATAAAATACAAAGCTTCGTGGTTATGTGCGCGTCGCTTATCGTCGGAAAGCTACCAAACCTGATGGCGGAAAGGTGCCGTGCCTGGGAGGGTGGAAAGGTGCCGTGCCTGGGAGGGTGGAAAGGTGCCGTGCCTGGGAGGGTGGAAATGTGCCGTGCCTGGGAGGGTGGAAAGGTGCCGTGCCTGGGAGGGTGGAAAGGTGCCGTGCCTGGGAGGGTGGAAAGGTGCCGTGCCTGGGAGGGTGGAAAGGTGCCGTGCCTGGGAGGGTGGAAAGGTGCCGTGCCTAGGGGTGAAAGTACCGTGCCTAGGGGTGGAAGAGTACCGTGCCTAGGGGTGAAAGTACCGTGCCTGGGGGTGAAAGTACCGTGCCTAGGAGTGTAAAAAGTACCGTGCCTAGGAGTGTAAAAGTACCGTGCATTGCAAGTTTTGGAGGTGCTCATAGAATCCTCACAGGCCGGCGGCCATTTGTTTTGATAATAGGCTGTGAAAAAAAAACACTTAACAGGCGATTCATAGCTGCTTCGCCCATTCCCCAAATATATATATATATATTACAACTTACACCGATACATATAACCTAGTCCTGATTATGTATTAAAATATACTATGAATAAACATATCTTATATGCATAACTTTACCCGCGGAATGCTTTTGTTCTTCAGTTTAAATTGAGAAGCTAATCACGGAAGGCCTTTTTAGCACATAGTAATGTAAAGATAGTCAAAGGTAAAATGATTCATGCATATCTCCCAAAGCCCCACCTGTGTGTAAGGTCTATTTACTGACCCAAATATTCGCAGTATTTACTGGTCTCGAAGCCGGTTTGAACGCCATAAATTAACTACCATTTATCGCGGTCCGAATTTAATCCAAGTAAACTATGTTTTCTCCCCCGAATAAAAGTCAACTCCGCGAATATATTTGAACTTAAAAAGTTTGTTTTTCCTGTTAATGCTCTCGCTAAGGCCTCGTTTCAAGTAATGAGAACTCGAATCCGCTTCTCAGGGCTCAGCTGTTGGTCAAACATCATCCCATAAGTCAGGTTGACGCACCTCGCATCAGTCACCTCAGCTGTTAGGTAAACACCATCCTCTTCGTCGTGTTGACGTATCAAGCTTCAGTCGCCTGCGCTCGTCGCGTCGACGTATCGAATCTCCCCCTTCCGGCGCCCGTCGTGTTGACGTATCAAGCTTCAGTCGTTTGTGCTCGTCGCGTCGACGTATCAAACTTCCCCCTTCCGGCGCCCGTCGTGTTGACGTATCAAGCTTCAGTCGCCTGTGCTCGTCGCGTCGACGTATCAAATCTCCCCCTTCCGGCGCCCGTCGTGTTGACGTATCAAGCTTCAGTCGCCTGTGCTCGTCGCGTCGACGTATCAAATCTCCCCCTTCCGGCGCCCGTCGTGTTGACGTATCAAGCTTCAGTCGCCTGTGCTCGTCGCGTCGACGTATCAAATCTCCCCCTTCCGGCGCCCGTCGTGTTGACGTATCAAGCTTCAGTCGCCTGTGCTCGTCGCGTCGACGTACCCACCATCACCCACCGGCGCTCTGGGTGATGGTCTATTTTCGCCGGTCTTACTAAAGCTCGGTCATAATGCGGACTCTTAACCTGTTGGCTGTATATCACTGGGATCAACACTAAGGTGGAGGAGGGGCGCCCGCGTGTGTCACCGGCTGGACCATCTACTTCAGTCCTACTTCCAGTTGATTAAATGTTTGTGGGAAATGACGTTTAAACGCGCACACACACACACACACACACACACACACACACACACACACACACACACACACACACACACACACACACACACACACACACACACACACATATAAGAGGAGGCAAACACTCATTTTCAACCCCGTGCTCTCAAACCGTCTCATTTTGAACGTTATGGTCACCAATGTACTCTGAAAAGCAGCTCACAAATTTCCCCGTTTTCTATGCCTCGGTCGGTTAGGTTTGATGGGTTGCTTCAGGCTATGTACCAGTTCTGGTTAGGTTAGTGCCTCGTATTCTGTACGTTGTGGCAAATCAAAGAGAGCGGGCTACACAAAAGCCAGCACCCAGGAGCTGAAGCTGCAACCTCTCCTAGGTTAGGTAAGGGAGCCGGTGGCTGAGCGGACAGAACACTGGACGCGTGATCCTATGCTCCCGGGTTCGATCCCGGGCGCCGGCGAGTTTTAATGGGGCAGAGTTTCTTTCACCCTGATGCCCGTGTTACCTAGCAGTAAATAGGTACCCGGGAGTTAGTCAGCTGTCACAGGCTGCTTCCTGGGGGGGTGGAGGCCTGGTTGAGGACCGGGCCGCGGGGACACCAAGCCCCGAAATCATCTCAAGATAACCTCAAGATAGATAAGTACACATAAGGTAGTCAAAAAGACAGGTGTAGGGAGGGGGGAGAGGTAAAAGGGAAAGGGGCGTGAGGGGGAAGGGGAGAGGTAAAGGGGAAGGGGGGCGTGAGGGGAAAGGTTAAAGGGAAGGGGGGGGGCGTGGTGGAAGAGGGGAGATAACAAGCAGGTGTACCAGAATATTTCTCCCCCTTCCTTTGGCAACTCTTGCCCCCTGAGTTCTTAAGTCAATCAGGGGGTTTAATTATAGGGTTCCTGGCGGCCCGGGGCTGGTAACACCTGCTGCCTCCTGTTACCAGTCTTGGGGGGGTTAATTGGGCTGTTCGTCTTGGCTTGTAGAGGAGATGGTTGTTAATAGTGGCTTTTGGCCCGGTTGTTAGGCTGTGGTTTGTAGCTCTTAGTAGGCTGCTTGTGGGTTAGTAGGCTGCTTGTGGGTTAGTAGGCTGCTTGTGGGTTTGTGGGTTCTTTGTTTTTTGGAAGTAGATCTAACTACTAACAACTAGTAGATCAAGCTACTAGTTGTTAGTAGATTGTCATTAAATTAATCCACCAATTATAACACTTAAAACAACTGTTTGTTGAACATTCAGTGAAAGAGAAGCAGTACTTTACAACCTAAATTAGCGTAGCCTAGGCCTAATTGTACGTCATCATAGGCCTAATTTAGTACATATACCGGCCTCACTAGGCCTAAGATAATTAAGGTTTGGTTGTTGTCTTCTTGGTCATGCCATCTACAAAAGCAAAACTACAAAACTACTTTTTTTAATGGGAGGGTAAAACAGTTCACTCTTTTGTATGTTTGAGCAGCGGACCTGCTCCATTAGTCACACAAAGTAATAAGAGATGGACTTTTTGACAGACCGCCGGCTTCCTGTCCCCAAATATCCCACTGTTAAAGGTGACCCCTTAAGGGTAAACTTCAGCAAATTCGGGTAACACTAGAAATTGTTACAAATCTCACTGTGTAGCAGTGTAAAAGAAATTCCGGGGCACAGTATATAATTGCTACGATAATTTATATAAATTCTTCCCCCCCCTTCCCCCCCCCCCCCCCCGGTGTTTTTTTTTATAAAGTACTCCACAAGCAATTTTTTTAAAATCACTTTTAATTTTTTTAAGTACTCTACAAGTTTTGTTTTTTAAGTACTTCACATGTTTTTGTTTTTTTAAGTACTCTACAAGGCTTTTTTTTTAAGTTCTCCACAAGGTTTTTTTAAGTACTCCACAAGGTTTTTTAAGGCTTTTTTAAGTACTCCACAATTTTTTTTAAGTACTCAAAGCTTTTCTAAGTACTCCATAAGGCTTTTTTTAAGTACTCTATAAGTTTTTTTAAGTGCTTCACAAAGGTTTTTTAATATACACCCGAAGATTATTGATATAAGTACTTCACAAGGCTTTTTGTAAATACTTTCAGGCTTATTTGTAGTACTTCATAAGGCTTTTAATAAAGTACTTCCCAAAGGCTTTTTAAAAGTACTTTCAGGCCTGGTGATACATATATAGAGCTCTGTATACAATCCATCATCCAGAAAATTATCCATCCATTCAATCCATCGTCCATCATGCGACCCCATCCACCTATGCTTTCAGCATCCATCTACCCATCCAATCATTTATTAATAAATCCACCTATTCCTCAACCCACTCTGATATCCATCAACTCAGTGATCAATTTAAACTCGTCTACACGTTATGCATTCCACTTTGAGCCATCAACCTAATCATCAGGTGAAATTCATCCACCCGTTCTCCATCAACTCTTTTTTTTTTTTCCCCCAACTTTCAATCCACATGTCTACGCTTAATATAACTACAGGAATTCTCGTTTTCTTTTGCTGTTCACTGATGTTTACATTTTGACGTCATTTGTGGAGTTTCACCTGTCCAATAAATATTTTTTTTTTTTGCAAATTTCATTGCAAAAATAGCAAATTAATTTAGTTTTTTTTTGTTATCGTCTGCCTCGGTAACCTAGATACGAAGGGAATAATATTTGCGTCTTGGCACCTGTGTGCAGCGGTGCCGACGCGGAGTGCCAAGTAGCTAGTTGAAGTTACTATTCCCTCGGGGTGGTGCTCTCTTTCTGTGATCTAATGTGGTAACCTGTGTTTTTTTTTTGGAGAACATCTTGTATGTTGTGAACATATCCTCTCTGTTTCATATTTCTTCTAGGGTGGTATGATGTGGTTCCAATAGCCTATCCTCGTTGTTTAAATCTCTTAGCTCTGGTTCTTATTTTGTGGCAAACTTCTCTACTTTCTCAATTTTTTTATTTTGTGCTTCACTGGGTGTAGATTCCAGGCCGGTGCCGGATATTTCTGTATCGGTCTAACATAAGGAATCATTCAAGATTGTCTGGAAAAACTCCTTATTAGATACAGTATATTAAATGACATACTAATGGTTAAATTTTTTTAACATTTTAACATTGATTTTTTAACATTTTAATATACTGCGATTGTTACCCTGTTACACACAGTTACACACACACACGGGTGGTACACGCACAAGGGGGCACAGGCGGAAGCTGAGTACCCAACTGAGACATTAGAAAGAACTTTTTCAGTGTCAGGAGTAGTTAGTAAATGGCATGCACTAGGCAGTGATGTGGTGGAGGCTGACTCCATATACAGTTTCAAATGTAGATATGATAAAGCCCAGTAGGCTCAGGAACCTGTACACCAGTTGATTGACTGTTGAGAGGCGGGACCAAAGAGCCAGAACTCAACCCCCGCAAGCACAACTAGGTGAGTACATCCCAAGGATGCAGCCTACAACAGCTAATTAACTCCTAAATATAAACTATGCTCAATCCTTTCCGTACCGGTTGGGGAATTGAATCTGTATATTTCGATTGTGAGCCGAGGGCGTTCACTACTGAACCGCAGGACCCTTTATGTGTTCTTATGCGTGTGCGTACACGCATAGGAACGCATATATGAACAATGAGAACATAAGAATATGTCAACATAAGAACATGAGTACATATGAATATGAGAACATAATAAATAAAACGACATCAAACCATCAAAATAGGATTTTATTTGTAATAGTAATCCCCTGAACCGCCTTCCATTGGACTCCATATGCACTTTTGTAATTTCCAGATACGGGAGAAAGTAATTCAAACTAGCGACAGTCAATTGGTGTTTCACATTCGTTTCTTAAACGAGCGGAAGTCTCGACACAGGGGAAACCGAGAATTTTTATTGACCAAAAAAAAAAAAAATACGAAGAAAGGCGGGATCGTTTAGGATTGAATTTTCGGAAGGGAGAGACGTAGCCTAGTCACTGGGTAGCCTATTCTGTTTCTTGTCTAATGTAATTATAGAGAACATTTAACGAACCAATAACGAGTGTCGTTCTTCGAGCAGTTCTAGGATAATGCCGTCTTTGTTGGCACAACGGTAAGATTCATCCCATTCCCTGTTACTTACCGTTTTGGTCCGGATTCGAGCCCCTGACTAGACTTGGACACATTGGGAGACATCTCCCGTCACGCAAGGTGCAGCTGCACCCCCACAGATCTCCAGTATCATCTCTTGATACTGGTAATGGCTCAAAAGGGCCACCACTAACGGGCTAGTCATGCCCGTGCCACCTCTTGGGTGGCTAAATCTTTATCAATCATCAATCCTGACTAGAGAGGATTGTCTGGCCGTCAATCCCTAACTGTTAGCTCCTGTTTTTTCCCAACAGTTATTGGGTACGTGGTTGTTAACTGATTGACGGATCGTGTTCCAGGGGAAACTGCTGCCTTATGAGACAGAAGCCGTCTGCCCCTGCACCCACCTGTGGACGGATTTATAAGACAGTAGACGTTACACGCTGGGTCAGTTGGGGACGGTCATTATCAAACATAATTGGTAAAAACCGTTATTAGTTCGAGATAACGGTAAAAACCGTCATTAGTTTGAGATAACAGTAAAAACCATTATTAGTCTGAGATAACTAAAAACCGTTATTAGTTTGAGATAACGGTAAAAACCGAATTATATCAACAACCACTTTTGACGAACAATTTATTTCAATACACTATCATTCCAAATTGAATTTACATATACTTTTCCTTGTGATGCAGAGTCAGCAGATGTATGTGTGTATGATCAAAGTTCACAGTGACAGGAATTGAGTTAGTATTCTCTCTCCTAGTGTAAAGGAAGACCTTAATTAGTTTAAGTCTCCACCCTTTGTGCGTCTAACAAAAGTTGTAACCGATTTAATTTCTTATGATAGATTTAATTAGTCTCTGTGGATTGAATAAAACCGGCTGATAGGTGTCTAATAAGAAGCCTAATGTTTCTGAACCTTGTCTTATCAAACAATTTATTATTAATAACATTTATCGCTTATCACAACCCAGCTGACCACAAGCGATCACCACAACCTGGTGTGAGATGCAAACACACAGCTAATTAAGCCAAGCAATTAATTAACCTAATCAGTCTGAAACCAGTAGCTAATCAATCCAAACAAACCAAGTAAACAAAGCCAAACCAATGAGACTAACCAAGCAGATAACCTGACGGCAAACAAGCCTCACAAACTAGGAAAAAAAAACAGAAGAAACCAGTATGACAACCCCGCCCGTGACCAGCTGACCTAGCGAAAGACAGGTGGTGGCTAGGCTAGGCTAGCTAGCCGCCGTCCACCGCCTGACAATGCGAGTTCAGCAGGTCCGAGCAGGTGGGAGAGAGGATAGAGGATATACGCATGTTTGAAACAGCGCCAGAGAGAGAGAGAGATAGAGAGAGAGAGAGAGAGAGAGAGAGAGAGAGAGAGAGAGAGAGAGAGAGAGAGAGAGAGAGAGAGAGAGAGAGAGAGAGGGAGAGAGAGGGAGAGAAAGGTGGGTGGATGGGTTTGGGAAAGAGGCACTTTAGTTAGCATATACTATTCACCCCATTACCAGAGAGGTTACAAGGAGTCGCAAATTGGAAAGTACCAATATGTAGTGATGGACCGCCAGAAATTACCAATATGTAATGATGGACCACCAGAAAGCCCCAATTTGTAGTGATGGACCACCAGAAAGTACCAATATGTAATGATGGACCACCAGAAAGTACCAATATGTAGTGATGGACCACCAGAAAGTACCAATATGTAGTGATGGACCACCAGAAAGTACCAATATGTAGTGATGGACCACCAGAAAGTACCAATATGTAGTGATGGACCACCAGAAAGTACCAATATGTAGTGATGGACCACCAGAAAGTACCAATATGTAGTGATGGACCACCAGAAAGTACCAATATGTAGTGATGGACCACCAGAAAGTACCAATATGTAGTGATGGACCACCAGAAAGTACCAATATGTAGTGATGGACCACCAGAAAGTACCAATATGTAGTGATGGACCACCAGAAAGTACCAATATGTAGTGATGGACCACCAGAAAGTACCAATATGTAGTGATGGACCACCAGAAAGTACCAATATGTAGTGATGGACCACCAGAAAGTACCAATATGTAGTGATGGACCACCAGAAAGTACCAATATGTAGTAATGGACCACTATTAACTGTAGTGGTCCATTACTACACATTGGTGCTTTCCACCAAATAGTTACTCTAAGTACAATCACTTCAGGAGGATGGGGTTGCCATACGCAGGCTGCCTGTCCCCGCCAAACTTCAGTATTACGTTTACTCAACTAATTACATCCTGCCCGAAACGCTTTGCGTAATAGTGGCTTTAGGCATTGTATGTACTAGCTCTATCTATTAACCCAACAAACTTTGTAAAATCTCTTTATGTATGTACCTTACCTAAATAAACATTTATTTATTTATGTATTTACAGTTTCCCCCTCGAATTTGTGATCGTGTTACAAGTGCAGTATTGTAACTACAGTACTGTAGTTAATGTTACAGAGGTCGCGAGGAAAGCTAAGGGAAGCCTCTTGCAAGCAACTGAATTAAAAGCCCTGCAACTTCTTCTTGTTGACTAAGATACTACAAGTCAGCATTGCTAAGACTCTCGTGGCAACCTTAAAATTTTCAGCACTACAGGTAAACATATGGCAACTTTTTTGTATTGCCTTTCTCACTAATATAGATACTCTTAGATATGTCAACTATTATAGATTAACTATTTCTACTTTTAGATAGAAAATAGCTGGAATTTTTAGCCTGAGAAAGGGTTTGGGGGGAGGGGAGGGGGCCGCAGCTTGGACGAGCCTAGCCTGTGAATGGGGTACGACTCAGAAAAGTCAAACAATTACAAAATAAGTAAAACAAATTATGGTATTTGAGCTGTTTGGTAGTTGGTTGGATCGAGCTTCACCTGGATTTAGGTCAAGGCTTAAAGAGGAATAGGATTTGGGAAAATAATATTACAGATGATTTTAATCGCCGATTCAAATTCAAAAGTCGTTAATTACAGATTTACATTTAAAGACAAAATTTTTAATCAAATTCAAATCTAAATTAATTTTTTTTAACCAGATTCAATTGCAAATTTGAGCATTTTTAATCACAGATTCAAATTGAAATTCACCTGTTTTTAATCACAGATTCAAATTGAAATTCACCTTTTTAATCACAGATTCAAATTCAAATTCAAAACTTGTATTCATGAGTGGTTGTACACTACAGCCATTGATGAATGGCTGTAGGACTACACATAGAAAACGAATAATAATATTAAAATAATAATGTAGGCGAGACAGGACGTCAGTCCTGCCGGAGAGCGCTTAGCGAGCGGATATCCGCCCAGTGAGTCCTCAGCGCTCATCTCTACAACATTGTGTGTAAGTAACCCGCTACCAGGAGTTATCAAGAGGTTACGCAATCCCCCTTACGAAACCTGTACATCTTCCTTCAATCATGGCGGCTTTGTTTACATCTATTACATAGTTAAATGAGGGGACTATGTTTTATCCAAAGACACCCCCGTGGCGCAGTGGTAAAACACTCGTCAGTGGCGCTTCGCAAATGCTTTGGTCTGGGTTCGTATCCTGGCCTGGGAGGATTGACTGGGCGCCAATCCTTAACGGTAGCCTCTGTTCAGTGAATGGGTACCTGGTTGTTAAACGATTTGGCGGGTCGTATTCCGAGGGGAAATTAGGATTAAGAACCTGCCCGAAACGCTATGCGTGTTAGTGGCTTTACAACCATGTAACAACTCTTGTATATTATAAATGAAAACAATTTATGGAGACTCGTGACGTCATCAGCTCGGGGGTGAAGATCACGTCCAGTTGACTTAGCGTAAACAAAGCTACTAGACCTTGTAGCGGAGTAGTCTACGCCCTCGAGGTTATAGCCCTGGAGTCATTAAGCATATACGTGTCAATTTACGAAACCAGTGCAGCTTTCATTAGTCATGGCCGCTTAGTCTACATTTATTAAACAGTTAACGCGCTTGGAAACTTAACAACTCAAGGTTGTGAAGTTTCTATTAAGGGTTATTAAGGTTGTTTATTGTTATAAACAACCGGTTATTAAGGCCTATCAGCCTCTGGAGGGTTATTAAGGCCTATCAACCTCTGGAGGGTTATTAAGGCCTATCAACCTCTGGAGGGTTATTAAGGCCTATCAACCTCTGGAGGGTTATTAAGGCCTATCAACCTCTGGAGGGTTATTAAGGTCTATCAACCTCTGGAGGGTTATTAAGGCCTAGCAACCTCTGGAGGGTTATTAAGGCCTATCAACCTCTGGAGGGTTATTAAGGACTATCAACTTCTGGAGGGTTATTAAGGCCTATCAACCTCTGGAGGGTTATTAAAGCCTATCAACCTCTGGAGGGTTATTAAGACCTATCAACCTGGAGGGTTATTAAGGCCTATCAACCTCTGGAGGGTTATTAAGGCCTATCAACCTCTGCAGGGTTATTAAGGCCTATCAACCTCTGGAGGGTTATTAAGGCCTATCAACCTCTGGAGGGTTATTAAGGCCTATCAACCTCTGGAGGGTTATTAAGGCCTATCAACCTCTGGAGGGTTATTAAGATCTATCAACCTCTGGAGGGTTATTAAGGCCTATCAACCTCTGGAGGATTATTAAGGCCTATCAACCTCTGGAGGGAACCTCTGGAGGGTTATTAAGGCCTATCAACCTCTGGAGGGTTATGAAGGCCTATCAACCTCTGGAGGGTTATTAAGGCCTATCAACCTCTGGAGGGTTATTAAAGCCTATCAACCTCTGGAGGGTTATTAAGACCTATCAACCTGGAGGGTTATTAAGGCCTATCAACCTCTGGAGGGTTATTAAGGCCTATCAACCTCTGCAGGGTTATTAAGGCCTATCAACCTCTGGAGGGTTATTAAGGCCTATCAACCTCTGGAGGGTTTTAAGGCCTATCAAACTCTGGAGGGTTATTAAGGCCTATCAACCTCTGGAGGGTTATTAAGGCCTATCAACCTCTGGAGGGTTATTAAAGCCTATCAACCTCTGGAGGGTTATTAAGACCTATCAACCTGGAGGGTTATTAAGGCCTATCAACCTCTGGAGGGTTATTAAGGCCTATCAACCTCTGCAGGGTTATTAAGGCCTATCAACCTCTGGAGGGTTTTAAGGCCTATCAACCTCTGGAGGGTTATTAAGGCCTATCAACCTCTGGAGGGTTATTAAGGCCTATCAACCTCTGGAGGGTTATTAAGGCCTATCAACCTCTGGAGGGTTATTAAAGCCTATCAACCTCTGGAGGGTTATTAAGACCTATCAACCTGGAGGGTTATTAAGGCCTATCAACCTCTGGAGGGTTATTAAGGCCTATCAACCTCTGGAGGGTTATTAAGGCCTATCAACCTCTGGAGGGTTATTAAGGCCTATCAACCTCTGGAGGGTTATTAAGGCCTATCAACCTCTGGAGGGTTATTAAGGCCTATCAACCTCTGGAGGGTTATTAAGGCCTATCAACCTCTGGAGGGTTATTAAAGCCTATCAACCTCTGGAGGGTTATTAAGGCCTAGCAACCTCTGGAGGGTTATTAAGGCCTAGCAACCTCTGGAGGGTTATTAAGGCCTATCAACCTCTGGAGGGTTATTAAGGCCTATCAACCTCTGGAGGGTTATTAAGGCCTAGCAACCTCTTAAGTTTATTGTTATAAACAACCTCGCTTAGTTCATAAGCGAGGTTGTTAAGAAAAAACTTTAGTTCATGAACTTAAATAAATATTATGAATTCCACTATGATTGAGTAAAGATTATTTAGTATTTGATGACTCTAAACCCAAGGTTCGATTCCGGGATGGAGTAGAGACGGTGGGGAACGTTTCCTTTCGCCTGATGCCTCTGTTCACCTTTGAAGTAAATAGGTATCCCATGAGTTAGGCGACTGTTGTGGATGGCATCTTTATGTAGCGAAAGACGCCATCCACATGGCATTAAATTTTACATGTAGCGATCATGTCTCGTCCATGGACGTAAACTTCGGTGTTGTTAGCCTGTCTTCATAACTCATGTCTCTCATATCTGGGATCAGTATCGATATTTATATTTGCATGTATATGAGCTGGATGCTGATGCTGTGTATTTTAGTATAGACATGATGTCTATTGTATACAAATGATGGATGATTCCTTAGTAACTAAACTAGCATGAAACAACCCGTTCTCGCACTTTCTTACAGTCAATATTGACTTATGAAATACGTGCATATGTGACATACTAAACATACTAATTTACCTTGAAAAGCTTCATAGAAAACACCGACCTTACCTAACCTTAGTATGTTAAGATAAGCATCTTACTTAACCTATACCTATAATAGGTTAAGTAATAATTGTAATTACGAAGCAATAAGATGCTTATCTTAACATACTAAGAAGGTTAGGTAAGGTCGGTGTTTTCTATGAAGCTTTTCAAGGTAAACTAGTATGTTTAGTATGTCACATATGCACGTATTTAATAAGTCAATATTGACTATACGAAAGTGCGAGAACGAGTTGGTAACTAAACCAGCATGAAAAAGTGACCTGATGCGGGTTTTATATATTGCAGGAAATGGGTTTAATGTCCTGTTTACCTGTGTGTTGTTCCTTGCCAGTTGGTGCCTTCTGTTCTCCCCTGTACCCTTCTTCAATACGTTGCACTTTGCACGAGTTGAACTCTATGAACCACTTGTTTGTTCAATTACAGTTTGCACCATCCGGTGTCACTTTGGTGCTTTGCATCATCCTGACACTCTGACATCCCCCTTCAGTTCTCTGGTGTCATGTTGATTCCTGACACCCTGTGAGCTTTAGCACCCTGTGAGCTATGGCACCCTGCGGGCCATGGCACCCTGCGGGCCATGGCACCCTGCGGGCCATGGCACCCTGCGGGCCATGGCACCCTGCGGGCCATGGCACCCTGCGGGCCATGGCACCCTGCGTGCCACGGCACTCTCTGAGTCACGGCATCCTGCAAGGTCCTGGAAATTTCCTTCGCTGTACATCATGACACTAAACGTCACCCTGAAACCTTGACACCCAAGTGACACCTGGCCTCCCTGGCACCCAGTCACACTGACACCCTGGCACCCAGTCACACTGACACCCTGGCACCCAGTCACCCAGTCACACTGACACCCTGGCACCCTGGCACCCAGTCACACTGACACCCTGGCACCCAGTCACACTGACACCCTGGCACCCAGTCACCCAGTCACACTGACACCCTGGCACCCTGGCACACTGACACCCTGGCACCCAGTCACCCAGTCACACTGACACCCTGGCACCCAGTCACCCAGTCACACTGACACCCTGGCTCCCAGTCACCCAGTCACACTGACACCCTGGCACCCTGGCACACTGACACCCAGTCACCCAGTCACACTGACACCCTGGCACCCTGGCACACTGACACCCTGGCACCCTGGCACACTGACACCCTGGCACCCAAGGATTGGCAGGTAACCACAAGATCGTCAAGTTATGTCGTGTGTGTCTCAAATTGGTGTGTGTATTGCCTCATTCCAGACGCCATGAGAAGCCTAGCAAGTGGAGCCCCTCCCGCTCCTCTTGCTACTAACCATTATGCTCCTCAGCAACAGTAGCAACAGCTTCACTAGAGATTTAAGTAGCAGCAACAGTAGCAGAAGGAGCAGCAACAGTAGCTGAAGAAGCAGCAACAGTGGCTGAAGGAGCAGCAACAGTAGCTGAAGAAGCAGCAACAGTGGCTGAAGAAGCAGCAACAGTAGCTGAAGAAGCAGCAACAGTGGCTGAAGAAGCAGCAACAGTGGCTGAAGAAGCAGCAACAGTGGCTGAAGAAGCAGCAACAGTGGCTGAAGAAGCAGCAACAGTGGCTGAAGAAGCAGCAACAGTGGCTGAAGAAGCAGCAACAGTGACTGAAGAAGCAGCAACAGTGGCTGAAGAAGCAGCAACAGTGGCTGAAGAAGCAGCAACAGTGGCTGAAGAAGCAGCAACAGTGGCTGAAGAAGCAGCAACAGTGCTGAAGAAGCAGCAACAGTGGCTGAAGAAGCAGCAACAGTGGCTGAAGAAGCAGCAACAGTGGCTGAAGAAGCAGCAACAGTGGCTGAAGAAGCAGCAACAGTGGCTGAAGAAGCAGCAACAGTGGCTGAAGAAGCAGCAACAGTGGCTGAAGAAGCAGCAACAGTGGCTGAAGAAGCAGCAACAGTGGCTGAAGAAGCAGCAACAGTGACTGAAGAAGCAGCAACAGTGGCTGAAGAAGCAGCAACAGTGGCTGAAGAAGCAGCAACAGTGGCTGAAGAAGCAGCAACAGTGGCTGAAGAAGCAGCAACAGTGGCTGAAGAAGCAGCAACAGTGGCTGAAGAAGCAGCAACAGTGGCTGAAGAAGCAGCAACAGTGGCTGAAGAAGCAGCAACAGTGGCTGAAGAAGCAGCAACAGTGGCTGAAGAAGCAGCAACAGTGGCTGAAGAAGCAGCAACAGTGGCTGAAGAAGCAGCAACAGTGGCTGAAGAAGCAGCAACAGTGGCTGAAGAAGCAGCAACAGTGGCTGAAGAAGCAGCAACAGTGGCTGAAGAAGCAGCAACAGTGGCTGAAGAAGCAGCAACAGTGACTGAAGAAGCAGCAACAGATAACAGTAGTATCTGCAGCAGTAGAGCAACATCAAGACAGTTTAAGTAACAGGAGCAGCAGTGGTTGAAATGGCTAAAACAACAGTGGAAATTAAATGGTGTTTTGAAATAACATTTTGAAGGGTTTCTTTTTTGTATGGCCTTTTGAAGGGGTCTTTTGTAAGGGCCCCTTTTGAAGGGGTCTTTTGTAAGGGCCCCTTTTGAAGGGGTCTTTTGTAAGGGCCCCTTTTGAAGGGCTCTTTTGTAACGGCCTCTTTTGAAGTAACGTTTTGTAGTTTTTTTTAATTTTAAAATACTTTTAAGTAAGTTTTTTTATATTTATTGTGGTATTTTATAAGTGTTTTAAGTGAACTTTTTGAAGGGGTTTGAAGTGATAACTTGAAATGGCTTTTAAAGTGTTTTATACTGCCATTTTGTCCAAACGTTTTCTACTGTTGGTGTGTGATGACGGTTTGAATTAACGGTTTGTGTCAACGGTTTATATTTAAATTTGATAGTGACGGTTGGTCTCGCTGGTTCCGTTTTTTGAATCACTTTTAAAGTTTAAACGTTAGGAACTGAAACTTTGATTGGTAGATTGAAAGGGGGGGATGGGTAAAGAGGGTGCTTGTTGTTGTTGTTTCTGTTGCAACTGTCTTGTAAGGCTTCCAGGAGGAGAGGGGGCAGTGAGGTGAGGGTGTCTCTAGACACATTCACCTCACGACACTGGAAGACAGAAGAGTAAGGGGAGACATGATCACTACCTACAAAATTCACAGAGGAATTGACCGGGTAAAGATAAACTCTTTAACACGGGTGGTACGCGAACAAGAGGACACAGGTGGAAACTGAGTACCCATATGAGCCACAGGGACGTTAGAAATAACTTTTTTTCAGTGTCAGAGTAGTTAACAGGTGGAATGCATTAGGCAGTGATGTGGTGGAGGCTGACTCCATACACAGTTTACTATGTAGATATGATAGAGCCCAGTAGGCTCAGGAATCTGTACACCAGTTGATTGACAGTTGAGAGGCGGGACCAAAGAGACAAAGCTCAACACCCGCAAGCACAACTAGGTGAGTACACACACACACACACACACACACACACACACACACACACACACACACACACACACACACACACACACACACACACACACCACACACACACACACACACACACACCACACACACACACACACACACACACACACACACACACACACACACACACACACACACACACACACACACCACACACACACACACACACACACACACACACACCACACACACCACACACACACACACACACACACACACACACACACACACACACACACACACACACACACACACACACACACACACACACACACACCACACACACACACACACACACACACACACACACACCACACACACACACACACACACACACACACACACACACACACACACACACCACACACACCACACACACACACACACACACACCACACACACACACCACACACACACACACACACACACACACACACACACACACACACACACACACACACACACACACACCACACACACACACACACACACACACACACACACACACACACACACACACACCACACACACACACACACCACACACACACACACACACACACACACACACACACACACACACACACACACACACACACACACACCACACACACACACACACACACACACACACACACACACAGGCGGGACCAAAGAGCCAGAGCTCAACCCCCGCAAGCACAATTAGGTGAGTACACGTACGACTGGTTGAATATAACTAAATACGTATATATATCTTCCAATACAACACTCAACCCATCATCAACATTATGTCTCCATCCCTCAATTAAATTAACCACCCCTATAGTCTCTGTTCTCCCCCCCCCTTCCCCCTCCCCCTTGTTACCCAAGCAACTCTACCCCATTCCAACCCCATTAGAATACGCTACCTCACCCAACCCTAAGCAACGTGCGACACCCATTACAGAAAAGATAATGAAACTTGAAAGTGAGAATGGACAGAAGCGAGAGTTAAATTTGTGTTCATAAATACAGATGGAGTAACAAACAAAGCAGAGGAACTCGCAGGAAACGAAACTGTGATGAGTAATAGCAAATTCGGTGTACATTTAGAACTAACATGTAATGCGAAAGAAGAGATACAATAAGAGAGACTTAGAAAGAGAGTGGCTCTATTAACCAGGAGGAATTGGATATTCAAAATGTCCTGAGCTGTGGAGGATTGAGAACCTACGTTAACACACACGCCTCACACAATTTGAGAGCCCAGGTTGATATTCATGGTGTGCAACCCCTCTGCAACATTACAGAGGACTAAGAGAGGAGTGTGACTCTTGACAAGAGAGCAGAGAGGTGGTACCAGCAGAGTGGCCCCACAAGAGAAGGTACTCTAGGGTACGTCTCGTTCCTGATTGGTTCATCATGTCCTGCTATAATGACAGTGCTTATAGCAACTATTTGGTCGGGCTCACAGTAATGTTGCAGCCATCAATGACCAATGCAACACTGTCCACGCCTCGTATTATTGATTTTTGCAGAAGGTTCTAAAAACACTTTTAAATTCCTAGGTCTAGTATAGGACATATATTCACTATATTAGACCTATGATAGTATATATATATAAATATATATATATATATATATATATATATATATATATATATATATATATATTTATATATAGTATATATATAAATATATATATATATATATATATATATATATATTTATATATAGTATTTATATATATATATATATATATATATATATATATATATATATATATATATATATATATGTGTGTGTGTGTGTGTGTGTAGTCAAGAAAACGTTTCAATTAGTCAAGGAAACGTCTTAATTAGTCAAGGAAACGTCTTAATTAGTCAAGGAAACGTCTTAATTAATCGAGGAAACGTCTTAATTAGTCAAGGAAACGTCTTAATTAGTCAAGAAAACGTCTTAATTAGTCAAGGAAACGTCTTAATTATTCAAGGAAACGTCTTAATTAGAGACGTTTCCACGTATGAGAGAGAGAGAGAGAGAGAGAGAGAGAGAGAGAGAGAGAGAGAGAGAGAGAGAGAGAGAGAGAGAGAGAGAGAGAGAGAGAGAGAGGGAGAGAGTGAGAGGGAGAGAGGAGGAGGAAACGTAGAAGGAGTTATTGTAGCAAAATACAAGTATACACCACATTAGAGGAAGTATCTCTACACAATAGACAGAGGTATCTCCCCACAATAGATGGAGATATCCCACAATATAAAGGGAGGTTACATCCACCATAATAAAGTAGATAAAGATACCTCAACACAATTGTAAGGTGATCTACCCCCAACACAACACTAAGCAGCATAGAACTAGAAAATCAGACTAATAAAACCAAATACAGCAAACCTAACAGTAAAGGTCTACAATATTGACCAATCCACACACTAGAAAATGAAGGGACGACGACGTTTCGGTCCGTCCTAGACCATTCTCAAGTCAACAATCGACTTGAGAATGGTCCAGGACGGACCGAAACGTCGTCGTCCCTTCATTTTCTAGTGTGTGGTCTGGTCAACATTCTTCAGTCACGTTATTGTGACTCCTCGCCTGCACGCACTACAATAGTTCCGTAAGGCAGCTGTAGTATCAGGAGCTCTCGAGAGAACTGCCAAAGAGTTAGAAAATGACAAATGTCTTTCCTATCTGGAAAGAAGATAAGCTACCGAACGCAGGTCTCACTGACATGCAGAACTATATATGTTATTGAACAACACATTCAGATTTATAGAGAACACAATTTATAACGAAGAACAATATGTTCTTGGGAAGCGGAAGTCCTGTTAGAACAATTAAGTAAACTGTAGGAGCAGGATGAGTAAAACATGTAGCAGGAAAGGGAAGGACAGAGAGATAACACTTTATTATACGCAGTGAACACGCGCTGAACACACAGCGAGTGCACAGCGAACACACACCAAACACACACCGAACACAGCGAATACACAGCAAACACACACCGAACACAGCGAGTGCACAGCGAACACAGTGAACACACACCGAACACACAGCAAACACACAGTGAACGCACAGCGAATACACAGCGAACGCACAGCGAACGCACAGCGAACACAGCGAACACAGCGAACACACAGCAAACACACAGCGAACACAGCGAACGCACAGCGAACACACAGCGAACACACAGCAAACACACAGCTAACACAGAGAACACAGCGAACACAGCGAACACACAGCGAACGCACAGCGAACGCACAGCGAACGCACAGCGAACGCACAGCGAACGCACAGCGAACACACAGCGAACACACAGCGAACGCACAGCGAACACACAGTAACCACACATATACACTGAGCCCATTGTATCACAAACAAACATCGCCCTACCAGTAAAGAGCACAATGCTCACGTATCATGTTTCTAAATCTTCTAGCTAGTTACAAAGGTTTCTCTGTAGTTACAAAGTTTCTTAAGTAGTTATCGTAGTTTCTAACTCTTTTCTTCGCTAGTAACATCATCTCAAGTCTAAGAACAGGCGTCTTGAGTTTAAATGACGCGTACGGCGATATCTTGCGTCTAAAGGCTACTACGGGCTCACCATAGCCCGTGCTACTTGGAATTTTTTGCTCTAGGTAGCAAATCTTTAACAACAACGTCTAAAGTCACAAATACACCAACTATTAAAGTAATCTACATCTTCGATTCGCAATCCCACCCACCGTGTTCGATCCCTGGCTGGGACAGAAGTGGTTGGGCACGTATCCTTCCATCTGGTGCATCTGTTCACCTTGCAGAAAGTAGATACGGGCTTCCTCTCGCCACTACGTACATAGACGGTCTTTTATGTTAAGCGTTCAAGGTTAAATATTTTGGAAATCAGGTTCCCTGTTTGTTCTAGTCCAGACCCGTCACACCGTGGGACAGGTGAACCAATACCCGTCACACCGTGGGACAGATGAACCAATACCCGTCACACCGTGGGACAGATGAACCAATACCCGTCACACCTTGGGACAGGTGAACCAATACCCGTCACACCGTGGGACAGATGAACCAATACCCGTCACGCCGTGGGACAGATGAACCAATACCCGTCACACCGTGGGACAGATGAACCAATACCCGTCACGCCGTGGGACAGATGAACCAATACCCGTCACACCGTGGGACAGATGAACCAATACCCGTCACACCGTGGGACAGGTGAACCAATACCCGTCACACCGTGGGACAGGTGAACCAATACCCGTCACACCGTGGGACAGATGAACCAATACCCGTCACACCTTGGGACAGGTGAACCAATGCCCGTCACGCCGTGGGACAGGTGAACCAATGCCCGTCACATCTTGGGACAGGTGAACCAATACCCGTCACGCCGTGGGACAGGTGAACCAATGCCCGTCACACCTTGGGACAGGTGAACCAATGCCCGTCACGCCGTGGGACAGGTGAACCAATACCCGTCACACCTTGGGACAGGTGAACCAATGCCCGTCACACCTTGGGACAGGTGAACCAATACCCGTCACACCGTGGGACAGGTGAACCAATGCCCGTCACGCCGTGGGACAGGTGAACCAATGCCCGTCACGCCGTGGGACAGGTGAACCAATGCCCGTCACACTGCCGGCTACTGTTATTGTGGACGGCAGTTCAAGGCTCCGAGGGTCCAGGAGAATGAAATGTTATCATCCCTGACAATAGTGGTTGGCAATTTATAACACTAAGGGTGTAGTTGGACCTTTAGGCCGGACGTAGGCCTACCCTTAGGTAGGTCTACCTCTAGGTAGACCTACCTAAGGGTAGGCCTACCTCTCCTGGAAGAGAGGCGCGAAAAAGAGAGATGAGATAGAAATGGGAGAGAGGGGGATGGGAAAGGATGGGAGAGATAGAGAGAGAGAGAGAGATAGAGAGAGAGAGAGAGAGAGAGAGAGAGAGAGAGAGAGAGAGAGAGAGAGAGAGAGAGAGAGAGAGAGAGAGAGAGAGAGAGAGAGAGAGAGACCCTAGTCAGGTACAGTTCCTATTATAATATATATAAGGATACAGGGGGGTATTACACAGTCAATTACGGGCTCACCATAGCCCGTGCTACATGGACACTTCGTTCTGAGTAGCTAAATCTGAAACAAACAACGATTACACAGTGCTACAGAAAACATGCTACACAACAACTCAACAAGTGGCTACTGGTATTCAGCATCGGTATATGCAAGGTGATGAAGACAGGAGTAGGAAAAATGAGACCAGGGGGAACAGTACAGCATGAAGATGGACCAGAGGAACAGCAAAGAACCTGGCTAAAGGGGTCAGAGCATGACATGCCACGTACGTGAGACCAGTATTTCCGTGTGTAGCGCCAGCAGGGGACTAACATCTAGTCGACCCCAAAAAGAAAGAAAATATTTGGTATATCAGGTAAGCATGAGAGAGAGTATGAGTTTGCAGGTGTGGCCCATGTCGTCGAGGCCAAAGTACAAGTGTGGCCCTGTCGTCGACGCCACAGTACAGATGTGGCCCCTGTCGTCGACGCCACAGTACAGATGTGACTCCTGTGGTCGACGCAACAGTACAGATGTGGCCCCTGTCGTCGACGCCACAGTACAGATGTGACTCCTGTGGTCGACGCAACAGTACAGATGTGGCCCCTGTCGTCGACGCCACAGTACAGATGTGGCCCCTGTCGTCGACGCCACAGTACAGATATGGCCCCTGTCGTCGACGCCACAGTACAGATGTGACTCCTGTGGTCGACGCAACAGTACAGATGTGGCCCCTGTCGTCGACGCCACAGTACAGATGTGACTCCTGTGGTCGACGCAACAGTACAGATGTGGCCCCTGTCGTCGACGCCACAGTACAGATGTGACTCCTGTGGTCGACGCAACAGTACAGATGTGGCCCCTGTCGTCGACGCCACAGTACAGATGTGGCCCCTGTCGTCGACGCCACAGTACAGATGTGACTCCTGTGGTCGACGCAACAGTACAGATGTGGCCCCTGTCGTCGACGCCACAGTACAGATGTGACTCCTGTGGTCGACGCAACAGTACAGATGTGGCCCCTGTCGTCGACGCCACAGTACAGATGTGGCCCCTGTCGTCGACGCCACAGTACAGATGTGACTCCTGTGGTCGACGCAACAGTACAGATGTGGCCCCTGTCGTCGACGCCACAGTACAGATGTGGCCCCTGGCGTCAAACGCCACAGTACGGGATAGTCTGTCACACCTGGACAGGTAATGAATTATCCACCACAATGACAAACACAGCATCCAGTAGGAGGCTATCCACCAGGACACTTTAGTGGATCAAGTCCCTATATACACACCGCCAGGACTGGATTGTATATACACACCATGTGAGTATATACGGCGACCCGCTCACCTGTGAACGCTGGCTAGCTCGCGGCTCGCCAGCTGACCTTTCCTGATAACGTCGACAACTGGGTGTCATCAATGTTGTATGGAGCGGACGCGGGATTACCGCCCTCCGCCCGCCTCGACTCCTTATACCGCCTCCCACGATCAATATTTCCTCCGTGGAACTATTAACCCCGAGGGAATCACCTGCCGGGGACCTGAACGTAACGAGATTAGGAGGGGGGGGGGGGCCAGTTGCAACTGTAATTGGCATCGGCTTCTGCCGGTCTGTATGTGAGGTGTGTTGGGAGAGGGGCAGATCACAGGACGGAGATGTGTGTGTGTGTGTGAGGGTGTGTTTACAAAGGCATGACTGACCTGGGACGAGGCAGGTCGCTGCACGGAGATGGCGGGTAGTGAGGTTCGCCTCATGTTGGTGAGTGAAGGAGGTGGGGGGGAGGCCAGGCTGCCGGTCTGGGGGTCACCGCTGGCCAGCTGCACCAGCTGCCGCCGCCCCTCGCCCCTCCTCACGTACGCCCGCACGCCCACGATCAGTTGAAGCTGCAGGAGCCGACCCTCGGGTACGGCCGCCGCCGCCGCCCACCGGGACACTTACGCCGCCTACCGGGACACTTACGCCGCCCACCGGGACACTTACGCCGCCCACCAGGACACTTACGCCGCCCACCAGGACACTTACGCCGCCCACCAGGACACTTACGCCGCCCACCGGGACACTTACGCAGCCCAACAGGTGGTAAAAGAGTTGGCTGCGGGCTGGCCAGGCGCACTACTTCCCTGTGCCGCCTGCGGTGCTTGTTGCGCACTCTTGCCCTCCTCACCCTAGTGCATGCGGCGCATGTGTCCTGGGGTCACCAGACGTTGTGTCCTGGGGTCACCAGACGTTGTGTCCTGGGGTCACCAGACGTTGTGTCCTGGGGTCACCAGACGTTGTGTCCTGGGGTCACCAGACGTTGTGTCCTGGGGTCACCAGACGGTTTGTCCTGAGGTCATCAAATTCTGTGTCCTAAGGTCACCAGGCGCTGTATTCTGGGGTCACCTGAGACTGTACCCTGGGGTCCCCAGGAGACGTGACCTCCAGGAGGTGTGACCCCCAGCAAGGTGTAGGCCCGGCGTGAGGGGTCACTTATCTACCCTTGTGAGGGGCCAGCGAGTACAGTCCCAAAGTGGGCAGGAAGGTCACAGAGGGGGGGCGGTCACAGCCTCTTCAACAGTGCCACAGAAGGAGTCCACTACGGTGGACCGAGGACCCCGCGTGCGGTGTGCGCCTCAGCGAGGGGCGCACTGTGCCAGAGTGGAGACCTGCCGCGGTTCAGCCTCCAGCGCCACTGGGCCAGGATGCAAAGTCCGCACCGCCATCGTACGGGTGCGGACTACTGGCGGCGCGAATGGTTCACTCGCAGGCGGAGGTCGCGTCCTACCGCCTCGCACTAGCCAGCCACACTGACGCACCACGCGCACACACACGCACACGCACACATACACACACTCTCTCTCTCTCTCACACACACACACAGCCACCAGCGCACGCACTCCGCCCTGCGCCTCTGCTCAGCCTCCACCCGCCCCCACGAACTGGCGCTCCCCCGCCTGTTCCTCACCCATACCCCTCTCTCTCTCTCTCTCTCTCTCTCTCTCTCTCTCTCTCTCTCTCTCTCTCTCTCTCTCTCTCTCTCTCTCTCTCTCTCTCTCTCTCTCTCTCTCTCTCTCTCTCCTCTCTCTCTCTCTCTCTCTCTCTCTCTCTCTCTCTCTCTCTCTCTCTCTCTCTCTCTCTCTCTCTCTCTCTCTCTCTCTCTCTCTCTCTCTCTCTCTCTCTCTCTCTCTCTCTCTCTCTCTCTCTCTCTCTCTCTCTCTCTCTCTCTCTCTCTCTCTCTCTCTCTCTCTCTCTCTCTCTCTCTCTCTCTCTCTCTCTCTCTCTCTCTCTCTCTCTCTCTCTCTCTCTCTCCTCTCTCTCTCTCTCTCTCTCTCTCTCTCTCTCTCTCTCTCTCTCTCTCTCTCTCTCTCTCTCTCTCTCTCTCTCTCTCTCTCTCTCTCTCTCTCTCTCTCTCTCTCTCTCTCTCTCTCTCTCTCTCTCTCTCTCTCTCTCTCTCTCTCTCTCTCTCTCTCTCTCTCTCTCTCTCTCTCTCTCTCTCTCTCTCTCTCTCTCTCTCTCTCTCTCTCTCTCTCTCTCTCTCTCTCTCTCTCTCTCTCTCTCTCTCTCTCTCTCTCTCTCTCTCTCTCTCTCTCTCTCTCTCTCTCTCTCTCTCTCTCTCTCTCTCTCTCTCTCTCTCTCTCTCTCTCTCTCTCTCTCTCTCTCTCTCTCTCTCTCTCTCTCTCTCTCTCTCTCTCTCTCTCTCTCTCTCTCTCTCTCTTCTCTCTCAAAGCATCCCCTCTCTCCCCTCTCACAACACCCCTCTCTCACGTCAAGCAATCACATCTTATCTATTTGCTGTTAGAACCCTTTAACGAGCATACCAGCTCCTCACATTAATAAATTATCTTGCCTGACTCCTTGACACGAGGTATGATTAGCGGTCAGATCTGGTCAAGAAGCTCTTAAACCACAATAACATACACATTAATGGACCGGAGAGCGAATAAAGTTGGCCGGCTTTAGCTTTCTCCATTTGAAAAACTAACTGATATCAACATTAAGCTTGGCAATGATCCTTCACTTCACAATGATCACCTTCACTAGATGGGTTTGTGAGAGTACATATTACTGATGTTTTTACATCCTTGTAAAGCCATTAGCGTTTCGGACAGACAGAGTGATGACTCTACAGTTACTTCATTTTAACATACTGAGGTACGTCTGCATTTATAGAGCTGTCCTGGACTATATGAAGGGGTTACATAGCGTGTGTCAAGAGCTAGCTGTGTGATGTTAAGGTACCTGGACATTTATACAGCTGCCCCTACCAGGGTCAGATTCACCAAGCAGTTACGCAAGTACTTACAAACGTGTACATCTTTCCTCAATCTTTCACGGCTTTGGTTACATTTATTAAACAGTTCACAAGAATGAAAACTTCTCAATCAACTGTTGTTATTGTTATAAACAGCCTGCTGGTGCTTCGGAGCTCATTAACTGTTTAATAATTGTAAACAATGCCGCCAGAGATTGAGAAAAGATGTACAGGTTCTTAAGTACTTGCGTAACTGCTTCCTGAATCTGAGCCCCCGGGACTATACAAAAGGTTACACAGTGTGTGTCTAGCTATGCGATACTAACAAAAATCCCATCTGGCAGGATCCTGCTATGGCGACTGGGAATCCTACGAAATCCTAACACCGTCCGGGTAGGTGGGCCTGCGGGCCGCTCCAAGCAACAGCCTAGTGGACCAAACTCTCACAAGTCAAGCCTAGCCTCGGGCCGGGCTTGGGGAGTAGAAGAATTCCCAGAACCCCATCAACCAGGTATCAACCAGGTATCAACCAGGTCCTTTGAGACGCGGTGTTCCTGTGTAGTGGACTCAACCAACCCTTATCTTCTCCGTCACGTACTCCCCTAGTTGTGCTTGCGGGGGTTGAGCTTCGGCTCTTTGGTCCCACCTTTCGACTATCAGTCGAAAGTCGTATCCTGGCCGGGGAGGATTTACTGGGCGCAATTCCTTAACTGTAGCCTCTGTTTAACGCAACAGTAAAATGTGTACTTGGATGAAAAAACGATTCTTCGCGGCAGGGGATCGTATTCCAGGGACCATAGGATTAAGGACTTGCCCGAAACGCTACGCGTACTAGTGGCTGTACAAGAATGTAACAACTCTTGTATATATCTCAAAAAAAAAAAAAAAAAAAAAAAAAAACTGGTGTACATATTCTGGAGCCTACTGAGCTCTATCAAATCTACATTTGAAACGGCCTACACATGGCTGCCTAATGCATTGGTAACGTGATACGGTAATTATGTTTACAATTTTTATCATTTTAAATTTTTCCCCGAGGGGCGGGTTTATTGGGCAGCGCCACTCATCCTGTGAGTGGACACACCGCCATAGTGACAGTATTGGGCAGCGCCACTCATCCTGTGAGTGGACACACCGCCATAGTGACAGTATTGGGCAGCGCCACTCATCCTGTGAGTGGACACACCGCCATAGTGACAGTATTGGGCAGCGCCACTCATCCTGTGAGTGGACACACCGTCATAGTGACAGTATTGGGCAGCGTCACTCATCTTGTGAGTGGACACACCGTCATAGTGACAGTATTGGGCAGCGCCACTCATCCTGTGAGTGGACACACCGTCATAGCAGCATGTACAACACTCCCCAAACGGAAGAAAACCCGCTGGGTTGTTCATCCTGTCACTTGTACCCAGACACAGCTGGGACTTGCTTAACTGTCTCAAGTGAACAGCTCCTCAATCAAGAAAATTAACATCTGTCAATCCTTATAAAATGTTGTCTCATCCACGATGTTTTAAATTTTAACATTGTTGAATTCACGATGTTTGAATATTAACATTGTTGCATCCACGATGTTTGAATGTTAGAACAAATTTACACATGTCGCAGCTTGGAGTCCAACAAATGACAGCTGTCCATTTGACAGCAAGGACGTCCTCAAGCCAATGAGATCAGGGCTCTGTTGTTATAGATTGAGCTACTCGGAAGTTCCAAGTAGGACGGGCTATGGTGAGCCCGTAACTTACCTGGCACAGGAGCGGGGCAAGTAGCATGGGATCAGGGCTCAGTGGCCGCCATTTTGTAGAGCGAGCCTTCTTGAAGGGGAAACTGAAGCGCTCAAAGTCTTTTATCGCGTCCTAGTTTCCTTGTATTAATTTTGTGCTAATTGTATTATCTGCAAATTAATTTGAATGTAACTGCAAATATTAATGATTTCCGATGTCCTTAATGCAAGGACCGAAGACCGATTTCCGATGTCCTTAATGCAAGGACCGAAGACCGATTTCCGATGTCTTCAATGCAAGGACCGATTCAGTCAGAGTATTCCATGCTCCCTATGGACTGACACAAGGGACGCTCCGTGCCTTTGGGGACACAGGTGCCCACCTGTGTCTTCCCCCAGGGTACCCGTTTAGAGCTTGATGACCAGAGGCGTCAGGTGAAAGGAAACGTTGCCTAAACTGTTCTGTCTTACGGCGGGACAAGGGGGGAGAGTTGGTCCTTAAATGCATGCAAGATTGGCAGCGCATATTTACTCCTGAACCTCAGCAGCGTTAACAAAACGTAACTACCCAACTAGCCAACGGGCAACTAGCCAACAGGCAACTAGCCAACAGGCAACTAGCCAACAGGCAACTAGCCAACAGGCAACTAGCCAACGGGCAACTAGCCAACAGGCAACTAGCCAACGGGCAACTAGCCAACAGGCAACTAGCCAACGGACATCAAAACACAACCCCGTCCTAATAGGGCTTAACCTATACACATCAAAGATTCCGCATCGATTTTCTTTAATCAAAGAATAAGGGATAAAAAAAAAACCTTGACGATAGTTTGTTCAGGGTGATGAAGGCTGAGGAGTCGTCCGGTCACCGGTACTCTCAGTGGGGTAAGGAGGCGTCCGGTCACCGGTACTGTCAGTGGGGTAAGGAGGCGTCCGGTCACCGGTACTGTCAGTGGGGTAAGGAGGCGCCCGGTCACCGGTACTCTCAGTGTGGTAAGGAGGCGTCCGACCACCGGTACTGTCAGTGGGGTAAGGAGGCGTCCGGTCACCGGTACTCTCAGTGGGGTAAGGAGGCGTCCGACCACCGGTACTGTCAGTGGGGTAAAGAGGCGTCCGGTCACCGGTACTCTCAGTGGGGTAAGGAGGCGTCCGGTCACCGGTACTGTCAGTGGGGTAAGGAGGCGTCCGACCACCGGTACTCTCAGTGGGGTAAGGAGGCGTCCGGTCACCGGTACTCTCAGTGGGGTAAGGAGTCGTCCGGTCACCGGTACTCTCAGTGGGGTAAGGAGGCGTCCGGTCACCGGTACTGTCAGTGGGGTAAGGAGGCGTCCGGTCACCGGTACTGTCAGTGGGGTAAGGAGGCTTCCGGTCACCGGTACTCTCAGTGGGGTAAGGAGGCGTCCGGTCACCGGTACTCTCAGTGGGGTAAGGAGGCGTCCGGTCACCGGTACTCTCAGTGGGGTAAGGAGGCGTCCGGTCACCGGTGCTGTCAGTGGGGTAAGGAGGCTTCCGGTCACCGGTACTCTCAGTGGGGTAAGGAGGCGTCCGGTCACCGGTACTCTCAGTGGGGTAAGGAGGCGTCCGATCACCGGTACTCTCAGTGGGGTAAAGAGGATGGCCGCTGCTTTAAACAGCCTAGTGCGAGGACAGGTTGCATAACCCTGTGAGTGAAAAAGCATCTCCTGTTTTAGTATCCTACATTGTGGCTTGCTGAGCTTGACTCCGTTGCTTCTCCTGTGTGTTACGTCTGACCTTTTGAGGAAGTCTGGATCAATATCTTCCAAACTGCTCAATATTTTAAGTTTCGATGAGATCAGCTCTGTCATGTCTGATTTGCAGTGATGTTAGCTGTGTGGGCCCTCAACCGTTCCTGGTATGGAAGTTGATTTAGTTCATTAATGATTTTTGTCGCCCGGTGGTGAACTTGCTATCAGATTTGTCTTTCTGATTGCAAATTGATGGATTTGTCAATCTGATAGTAATTTGTAATATTGTGTATTAAAAAATGTTTTTTATCGTATATAAATTAATATTATTATACATAAAAATTCTATGTATAGTTACACATAGGTTAGGTTAGGTGTTTTATGTTCTGTTGGCAATTATTTGTATTTGTAGTACTTGGGTGAAGTATTTACAGCGTTGTGGTTCGAACAAAATTCGTCAGTGAAGCACTTGTTCTGGAAGTGTTCGAACATCAGCACTTGTGAGTCGTGTGTAAAGCGTTTTTCATTCATAAACAGGGGGTTTGGTGGCTGGTTTAACTAGCTTGGGTCTTTTTATGCGAGGACGGGCTGGGTTATAAACCCATGGAACCGCTACCTGCCAAAGCCGTAAATGCAAAAACACTCCTGTAATTGAAGATCTTAAAATACAAAATCATCAGGGCAAATGAGGGACCCTTGACAAACCATCAGCTTTCTGCCTTCGTCAAGGCCACTAGCTAGAGCTATAGTGGCCCTCA
The DNA here is from genome assembly GCF_040958095.1 of Procambarus clarkii. Taxonomy (NCBI): domain Eukaryota; kingdom Metazoa; phylum Arthropoda; class Malacostraca; order Decapoda; family Cambaridae; genus Procambarus; species Procambarus clarkii. The sequence continues at coordinate 565,770 of NC_091164.1, read as the reverse complement.
TGTAACTTCACTATATAATGACTGCCTGAAGATTTAGCCACGCATATAATGGTCATTAGACATTTACAAATCTCGCGCCGCATTATTCCCGTTCTCTTACACAGCTGGGGTGATGGACGACATTCTTCGACACACTTTTGATAAAATCTAGTTCCTGAGCCCTTGTTGTACCTTTGTACTTTTTTCCACTATCGCCCACAATGTTAGTGTGGGATGCATCACAAACAACAGATAAACAAATCAACTGACAATTTCTATTTAATCTGAACAGGGGTGAGAATAGCAATTGAGCTACCTCACCCCTTTGTGCGTATTTATACCTCAATAAACTTAGTTGAATTTGAATTTAATCTGGGTATGGTCATTTCGGACACGAGACGTTTCCACGAAGCTCGTTATCAGTTTGTTTAAACTATATATTAAGCTATACAGTTTAATGGGGTAGCTGGAGTGAATACAAGTCACATCGTATACCAGACGATTCGCCAACGAATTTTAAAACCTACATAACCTAGTTCAACGCAAACCATCCCAACTCAATACAGCCTAACCTATGCTTATACAGCCTAGCATAGCAATATACTGTGTATGGTTTTAGGCAAAGAGAAAAGGAGCTTGGTCGAATAGTGTCCCTGCCCGAAACGCTTTGCGTAATAGTGGCATTAGGCATTGTATGTACTAACTCTATCTATAAATTGATCAATTTTTGTAAAATCTCTTGTATGTATATACCTTACCTGAATAAACATTATTTATTTATTATTAATAGCCACGTGCCCGAAACGACCACATGACCCCCGCCGGAGTGTAGCCGATCTTGCGGTGGTAACCTCCGGGTCGCGCCTGTGTGGCACCCAGCACCTCTGTGGCACCCAGCACCTGTGGGTCAGTGTAATAATAAGGTAGGCCGGTAAGGAGGGCGTTGTGGTTAAATCGTATATAAGACGAATCGACAAATTTTATTTCGTGTGTTAAAACCTTATATATTGTTTAGGTTAGGATGTGTTAAGCTAGGTTGTGCAAGGATCGGTGGGGTTAGGTAAGGTAACATTTTAAAATCTGTTGGTGAACTAAGGGTCCGTGGTTTGACCTTGGGAGGGGAGGGAACAACGATAAAACCCTAAAGTATGCATATTCACAGGCTTCCTGTCCCCAGACAAAATGAATTAAATAACCTTTTGCTCACGGTAGGCAAGTTGACTAGAGTAGAAAATTGTCCATAAGGCTTTCCTAATTATGGTGTGTTACTATAAGGAGCTTGGTCTAGCTTTAGTGCCCAATCTCAGTTACTGTTGTTGCCCATATTTGGGAACAGGAAACCTGTTAAGCTTAGAGATCTATAAATAAATAATAAATAAATGTTTATTTAGGTAAGGTACATACATAGAGATTTTACAAAGTTTGTTGGGTTAATAGATAGAGCTAGTACATACAATGCCTAAAGCCACTATTACGCAAAGCGTTTCGGGCAGGAAACTCTCTCTTCCCCCCCCCCCCAGGCTAACTACTTGCCTTCTGGATACAACCCACAACAGTTGCCTAACTCCTGGCTATCTATTTAGTGCTAGATAAACAGACGCATCAGGTAAAAGGAAACATTGCCAAAGTGCTTCTATCCTACAGTGGGAATTGAACCTGGCCCCTTTCTACTGTGATCCAACTGCAATTACCAATGTGGTGCCACAAGACATATAATTTAATTCCCGTTTATTGGGACAGTAAGCCTGTGTGTGTAGGTGTAAGTAATTACCTAAGTGTAGTTACAGAATGAGAGTTACGCTCGTAATGTCCCGTCATCTCGGCACTCTTTGTCATATAATGCTTTGAAACTACTGACAGCTTTGGCCTCCACCACCTCACTTGTTCCAACTACCTACCTGCCTGCCAAAGTGAATGTTCTTTTATTTCTTCGGCAGCCTTGTTTAGTTAGCTTAAACCTATGATTCTTGTTCTTTAAGTTTCTGGTCTCAAGAATTCTTTTGTCTAAATTTTGTTGATTCCCATTATCATTTTGTATGTAATGATCATATCACCTTCTTTTTTTCTTCCAGCTTCTAGCTTTAGCATAGTATTTGATGCATGTAACCTTTGCTTGTAGCTCTTGTCTTTCAGGTTCAAAAGCCATTTAGTTGCATATCTTTGCACCTTTTCCAGTTTGTTGGTGTGTTCAGAAATGGGCACCGTACAACTGCTGCATTTTCCAACTTTAGTCTCACAAAGGTTGTGAGCAATTTCTTGAGCATTTTGCCATCCAGGCACAGTATTAAAAAGCACTTCTGAAATTGGAAAGCATAGCATAGGATCCTCACACATTGTTCTTTATGTGGTCCTCAGGTGACAGTTTTCTATCTAGAATTGCCCTTAGATCTCTCTATTTATCTGAATTTTGTAAAGCTTTTACTCATTTGTATGTCGAGTGATGCCTATTTTCTCCAATTCCACATTCCACGATGTGTCATTTATTCACATTAAATTATATTTACCAAGTGTTCCTTTATACACTTCGGGTCTTCTTGGAAGGCATGACAACTGTTGACATTTATCTTACCTGGTCGCTTTGCAACATCTGCAAATATGGTCATATAATTCTGTATTTCTTCTGGTAAATCATTTATGTAGACAATGAACATTGTGATATCACCTGGTCATACACTCTCCTTGTGTTAAGGATGAATTCTCTTTGTTCATACTCTGTGCTCATCTCTTATCTCTAATAAGTAATTTGTGTGTCTTATCATATTTACTTCAATTTACCTGAAGGCCATAATCTCTAGTGGCCCCAGTGGGGATAGGAAGCTGGTGGGTTATCAAAGTTCAGAGTTCCCCCATTGTTCGTGAGAATTTTTTCTAGCTTCTTTTTTTGTGTCAAATTTTCATGTTGGTGTTGGATATTCTAGGACTGAGCTAATGTACAATGTGTATAACATTCTGGGATGCCTTCTCTATGTTCCTGAACCCTATTTTGGAGGAGCTCTATTTAATCTCCCCATTAGCAGATTAAATTTTGTTTATTTATTTTTTATTATTAATTTACAGTATTATATTATTTATTTTTATTCCAAGAGTTTGTATTCCCCTAGGTCATGCCCTGAAGTGATTGGCTGAGCCTCAATGCAGGGATGTCACCGTTCCGTCTGTTGTGTAGTCCTCCCCAAGCAGATGATAAATGACCTTAATACTGACAATGGCTTCAATGCTCATCTCTCCCATAAGCCAGAAATTTGGACACTAATGTAACCTCAGCTATAACAGACCTTGCCCCACCTATGAATCTACCTTTGGAAACCACCAGTCCATTGAAGAATGCTCCTGATTCAAGGTAAGTCTCCCTTTGATGTATTCATTATACCTTATCTCTGTAGAGGTGACACCATCACATGGTATAGTGTCTTGTACCTCTATACTGATATTACGTTTGCCAATTTCACAAACAAGATGCTATTTATGTTGTTTAGATATGTCTGTAGTGGTAATTTCCTGTTGTTGGGGACATGAAGCCTGTATGTAGGCTTTTCGAGGTTCCACTAGGCCAGCAATTGACCTCCCCAGGATGCAACCCACATAATTGTCTAATTCCCTGGTACCTATATACTGCTGGGTGAACAGAAACATTAGGTGAATGGAAATGTGCCCAACCATCTGTCCTGCCAAAAAATTTAACCCAGAACCGTTGGTTGTGAGCTAACAGTGTAGAGCACTGCACTACAAGTACTTTTTCTTTTTCTATTCTTGTAATTGCTTCCCTCGTACACACTAACTGTACTGTTACTTTGACCTCCTCTTCCCTCTCCCAAACTTTATTACTTTTTATGTCACTCCAAATCTGTGTGCCTGTCCAGGATGGCCTATTTGTATAATGCAGTCCTCTTTTTTGTCATTCTCATAGCTTTTCAACATTTATCTACAGTATAGTATCTCTTCAGTTACCCCAACCTGCTTTTCTAATTTCTCCCTATTGGTTTTTCTTGGCGATTTGCAGAATTTAATTAATCAGGCTTGCCAAGAATGTATTGTTTTCCTGAAATAAACCATGCTCTCACAGGGTTATAGAGCTAAGCCTCTATTATTTTGCCTAAGCCTATTTTGATATGTTGTCAAGGTCAAAAAGCCTATATTTAGGGTTACCAAAGTCCCCCTAGACCAACAACTGATCTTCCCCAAGATGTAACCTGCAACAGTTGCTTAACTCCCGGGGTACCTATTTACTCCCAGGCGAACAGAGGCATAAATGAAGGGAAATGTGGCCATCCATCATGAGCCAGTGGTTCAGATCACTGTCTCCTGTCTTGAATATGGGGTGCACTCTAGTCTTTCAGGTTGCTAGGAGCTCCCCTTTTACTAATGACACAGTAGTATAAACAATTATATACAGTAATATTGTATCTCCGCTGCCCCTGTAGTCTCGTTTCCCTCTGAACCCTCCATTATACATTCTGTTCTTTAGCTCTATATAGTAAAGCACTATAAAAAGAGTGGTCACTGGACAAAAGTTGCTCATTATATATTATACTGTACTCCCAAATATTCATTATGTTCATTCATTCATTTCCCTAACTCTTGATCAGTGAGTGGTTACCAACTTTGGGTCCATGGAAGAATTTCAAGGGGTCCATGGGGCTAATATTATGTATTAATGTATTTTGTAATTGTGTATACTCTAACAAAAAATATGAACCAGTTATAAGCGTGTTGAACGTAATGTCTCTTGTCATTTATTTGCAATAAGGAATTCTGGGTTCGAATCCTGGGCAGGACAGAAATGGTTGGGCACATTTCCTTTCACTTAATGCCTCTGTTCACCTAGCAGTGGGTAGGTATTCAGGAGTTAATCGGCTTGTTGTGGGGTTGCATCCTGGATGGGGTCAGTAATTCAGCCTTGGAAGTGGGGGGACCTCGATAAAAAGCTAAACTTTATGAATACACTCTGGCTTCATGTCCCCCGACACAGTGAATTATAAAAGGCTGGGAGCCACTGCACTAGATGAACACCAAGTCTAATATTACCAGCTCAGACTCTTTACTTCCACCTTATCTGAGTAATCTTGTGCCTTAGAACATACTTAGGTGTAGCATTCACTAATTTACCCTACATGTGTCAGCTCCTTCGTTACTTAATCAAGTTCTTTATGATTAAAATCAACAAGAACTAGAACTTGGCTCTTGATCCAAATGTTACCATCTTTATGACCTTTAGACTATTACATCATATTCCTCCTTGGGTATAAAGGTATGGTAGCATTCAGGTTTGAGATCTAGCTTCCTCATATTTACTGGGTATTGTATGGTTTACCAGTGTCAGGCACAGGAAGCCTCTGCTTAGACTTACTGAGGTCTCCCTTAGCCATCCCACAGGAGTTGTCTAATTACCAGTTACCTGTTTATTGCTAGGTGAACAGGGGGAACTAGAAAAACAGAAATTTGCCCAACTGTCTTGGTTTTGTCTGGGAATAGAACCTGGGACTCTTGATTTTGAATTGATAACAAAGATCACTGCATTACAGGTGTCAAAATGATTCCTAAGAAAATGATAAAATGTGCAATAAGCAATATCTACATTAATATTTAATTAATAATAATTAGACAAGTTACTGCCAGAAGTGTCAGAGCAACCAGGCTGTAGTGGATATGTGGACTTGCAGGCTGCTCCAAGCAACAGCCTTGTGGACCAAGTTATCACAAGGTAAGCCTTGGCCCCCTCCCCTAGGGTTGGCCTTGGGATTAGAAAAATTCCCAGAACCTGCTCTAGGTCTATAGGTATATGCCAGGTATACATTTTGCAATACTATAGAAAGCTAATGAGAGCAGAGCACAGCTCACTGCAGTCAAAGACCCCAAGGAAATTAATACGCAAGTAGAGTAATCATCTTCCTTGAAAAATAAGTAGAGAACAGCTCTTGTAGAATACTCTAATAATAGAATCAGATAGCAAAAGCACTATTCAGTGATGATGATGAATAGGGACAAATAAAATGTCTCTTGGGACAGCCCAAGAGGCTAGGGCTGCTATGAAAAATGGCAAAAGCCTTGTACCTGATGAAGATGGAGTCACTTATAACATACTCAATGCACTATGTTAAGTTTCAGAGAATCCACACAATGGAAACTTGCAATAATTGACCTCTTTGAAACCCAAATATCTTGATAATTATGGACCTATAAGTCTCGTATCATGCACATGCAAGATGCCTGAATGGGTTATCTTAAATTCCCTATAGTACAAAATAGGTGGACTGAACAAAGGGCTTAACGGATTTGTCAAAAGGATTGGATCCCAGTCAATTATTTAGCCAGTGGCACAGCCAAGTACTGTTGTGACATTATGGGAGCTTTTGCACTCCTAGATCTAGTTCAAAGTCATGCAATTTTATGCTATGTGTAAGTACAAAAGTTCACTTTTTCACGCCAAGTATGGGAAACAGGATGTTGTGCTTACCCTTCTGTACTGACTTGGTACAAGATTTTGTGGCTGTATTTTTCATATTTTTGCCATGAATTTCTCTCGCCCATTTCTGTCTTTTGTTTACAGGTTTTGCTTAGGCATGAATGCCTTTCTTAGCTACCAGATACCTTTGCACTTTGATATGGGACAGAGGTCTTGGTGACCTAGCATTGCATGCAACCTTTGTTGGGCTTCAAGACATTTTTTTTTAAGGGGGGGGGGGTTGTCAGTGACCAGTTATACTCTGCACCTAGTTTGGTTAGTGCTCTATGCCACATTTGCAACTTGTAAGCTCTGTGCTGAGCATCTGGTACATTCAGTCGCTACTTCACCTGTGTTGGGGTGTAGTCTGCTTTGTTTCCTCCAGGTCACACCTTGTCAAGTGTTTTCATAATTGTTTTTCTTCTCTATCTTCTTTCCTGTCATTGTTTTGTAGTGTTTTTTCTACCTTGGGATAGGAGGGACTGTTAGGTAGATTGTAAGGAGCTTTGTTTTGGTAGCAGTTTAGTGTAGTATGCCATTAAGTAGCTGGAAAGACACTGCTTGGCAGTCTGTGATGCAAAGCTTCACAGAAAGCTTGGAAAGGCTGTGAGTTTTATATCACACTTCTTAACTGTATTCTCTAGCATCTACCTAGCTCTAGTATGACCCAGTTTCAGATGGTATTGTGGCAAATGGTTGGTCTACATATGCATAGGGTATTGATACACACTGTAACAGCAGTCAACAATATATATTATGAGTTACAGTAAGTAATTTGAGAGATAGGACAGTATTGACTGCCAAATAAAAGCAGTCATTTGGCGAGGCGATGAGAGGCGAGATGTTTGTTGCCTGCAATGCAAGTGGCCAAGTGTTGGTGGTGTCAATCATCTTCCGCATTTTATGGGGCTGTGACCAGAATCCAGTGAAGTGCACTGATTCATGATTGATTGCATGTGGTATCCCCCTTAATCTTTGTCAGTAAGTGGATTAGAAGTAAACTATAGTATAAAAAGTATCAGCAGTGCTGGTGTGGAATGTTAAACTGTCCAAACCAAGGGTTAATATGATCATGCCTTACGGAGCAACTAAGTGTACTGTTCAGAAATACATTTCATATGCAGTCATAGTTTAATATTTGTAAAATTATATAAATACACTAGTGCATATCATGAAGTGTGTTAAATAGAAGAATGCAAAGTTTATAAATAAAAAATAGAGTTGCTTTCAATTACAAAATAGTGGTGATAGTTTCCTTTGCACATTTCTGATGTGTAGTAGATAATGTGTGTGTGTCATTAAGTACTGTAGGGCCTGGCTAGTAATTGTGCGGACAAGCCTTGTTGTTCACTATATTGGGGATCTCAGTCGGCTTAATAGGCTTCCTGACAATAATGGAAAACCAACTCTTACTAGATTGTTTATTGGCTAAACTGAGGGACCAAAGAAAAATTAAAATACAATTTCTAGGATGATTTTTTTGCTGGTTATATTATCATTAATGTAAATATTCATAAGTACAGTAAAGTACCTGTATGATGATTAGTATATTTGTTGGAAAGTGGTGAATTATGTTTGTATTTTGTAGCCAAGTTTTTTATTGTGTTCAGTATTTATTTTATTGAAATGGTGGAAAAATAACTGTGCATTAGGAGGCCTCTAGAACACATTACAGCCTGTACTACTCTTTAACTTTAAATTTTATTCCCTTAGTCTCAAGGTACATGTAGTGTTTTAGAAATTCATTTGCCTGATATTTTACCCCACCTCTTAATGATCATTCCAGTCCAGAGATATTCTAAATGTAAAAAACTATTAAGTTATAATAGTGTTAAGCCATATTTGCAGTTTTAGCACACTATTATATGCAATCTCAGCTTAACCATAGCCTTACTGATTACTGTACATAATCTTTCAGCTCCATTATCCTTCCCAATCACATTTTTGCATGTTAGGAAGATTTAAAAGTTTTAAAATTCAAGAGCACTGCCACCTGTGTATTTGATTGGCTTAAAATAGCAATGACAATGGTTGTAAACCTTATGGAAGTGAAACTATTGCAAAGTCACATGGAAACATTAAGATTTGCAAATAAAATTATTAAAGGTACTTAAATACTTACTATAACAGAGGAAATAGATTGTCTTAATGCTCTTACCCCCCCCACATAAATAGTGTGTACTACAGTAATGTTTCAGTTACTTTATTTTGTACTAAAATAGTACAGTGACACCTCGGCTTACAAATGCCCCTCTTTACGAACTTTTCGGGTTACGAGCCCAATTTCTTCATAAAATCCGAATCGGGTTACAAACTTTGCCTCAGGTAACGTAGTTTGTTGATACGCGTATGGCTGACCTAGCACGTGGTGGCTACCGTGCCTCTGTATACCAGTGCCTCTCGCCTAGTGACAATCGCGCCTAAATTCTTTGTAAAGAATCAGTGTTTTTTGGATTTTTGGGTATTTGAACACAATTATTATATATCTTGCCATGGGTCCCAAGAAAATCAGTGGTAAGGTTCAATCTAAGAAAATAGTTGAGTAGAGGCAGTAGAGGATGTCCCTTGCTCTTTAAGAAAATGTGTGAAGTACGGGAAGAACTGTAAAGTTTTGTTGAAAAACAAACCCAGATAAAGCTGTAGCAGCCTGTTGCATTGACCTTTTAAATAACAATGTGATGCCTCACTACAGACAAGTGTTAATTTGTAGGGAAAACAAGGGTCTTTAGACAGACTCTTAGTAACACAAGCAAGCAGTGAGCCACAACCAGGTCCTATTCGTATTCCTGCAAAACATAGGAGAGAGAGTACCCCAGAGAAGTCATCATTGCCTGATGTTATAATGGTAGGGGACTTCCCTTCCAAACACTAACACCTCTCTCTCCCCCCCCCCCCCCCTCCTCCTCACCGTCTTTCATACGCCAACAATAGTCATCAATAAAGGTAAGCAATAACTTGTACTGTACATACTTTAGCACTAAAGATTTGGGTGAATTAGGTATAAAATTTACTTTGAAGTTAATATTTTTGGGAATGTGGAAGAGATTAATTCAATTTACATTATTTCTTATGGGAACGAATTTTCGGGTTATGAACCGACTCTGGGAATGGATTCAATTCGTAAGCTGAGGCACCACTGCATATAAAATCACTTTTCAAAGGATACTGGCATTAATGTGAATATTTTAGACTTAACGCTATATTATGTAATGTTCACTACTTACTAAATTCCAGCACTTAAAAATACTTACGTAAAAATATCTCGTACATTAATTAAATTTCTTTCACTCTTAAAATTTATTTTAATATGGTACAATATTAACATGTCTTATCAAACTCTGAAAGCTCTTATGTATAAAAATACATACTTCAAGAGTAAAATTTACAGGGAAGTATACATACACAGGACTATCATACATATAGATATACATATATAACTTTACAATATGGTAGAGCTAATTTAATATATACAATAAAATTATATTAGAATTATGCTCATTAATACAGTTTTTATTTATAGACTATGGTGTGCCGTTGATGTCTCGAAGCTCTCGGTCATCATGGCGAAGGTCACTGTGGTTGTCGGTTTCTGAAGTGTTGGATATAAGACGTTTGATAGAAGTGCGGGTAAACCTGGAAGCATGATCTTCTTGACGACAAAAGGGTGCATCTCTAGAAATGGGCTTATCAATGTCATCTTCTCGAATAAACCAGTTGCTGAAGTAATGCAGCTGTTGGATTAAACAAATGGTAAGTAAAAGAGCAATCTTATTAACTTGAAATTTAATATTACATTCAAGTATCTAATATCCAGAACTTGTAAACACCCATATGCAGACATGAGTCACAATGTAGCTGAAATATGATGACCAAACCACACACCAGAAGATGGAGAATCGACGACAATTTGGTCAGTTTTGGACCATTACAAAGTCGTGTATGAGGAAGAATGGAAGGAATGGGCCAATAAATAGAGTAGCAAATAAGAGTAAGGTGGCATAGGAAAAAACCACAATTAGGTACTTGTAAAATTTACGTAAAAAATTACACAAAGTTTTTCACACTGCTGAGTGCTTTGTCAATGTCCGAGTATGTAGTTAGGACGAGACTTACATCTCAACGACTAATGATGCTGCTACCATGGACCCAATCCAAGACAAAATTGTTTTCAATTACCCAAATACAATTAGGGAAAGGGTTTGTAACGAGGTTTATGTGGAGGAAATTTGATCAGAATTGAAGAACACAAGACAGCATGTAGAATCATGGCTGGTAATAGTGCTGTAGAAACCCACAGTTGGGAAATGGATGACAATACTGACTTTTTTATAGATTATTTCACATTTAATAATGTAATAATATTAGAACTAGAAGGGTAGTATAAAGGGTTCTAATAAATGCTCTGAATATCCGTACTTAAATTGGTAACATAGCTTTACTTCAGAGGATAGCTGTACAGTACTAGAAAAATTATTCTGCAAACTAAAATTAGATCTCAATAAATGGATGAATGCAAATACTGTAGTCCCATTAACCACATTCCTTTGGCTATGGAGGGAGTTAAAGAGTGATAGCATCCAGATGAACACGTCTATTAATAACAACTCCACATCTCAGAATATCAGGATCACAGAAAGGACACCAGACCATAATAACATAGAAGACGTCACTTAGGTGCATCGGCAGTCGGGAATGGAGGTGATGTGATAAGGAAGTCAATAAGGATAAGAGGATTGGGTCCATGGTAGCAGCATCATTAGTCGTTGAGATGCAAGTCTTGTTCTAACTACATACTCGGATATTGACAAAGCACTCAGCAGTGTGTGAAAGACTGTGTAATTCTCTACATAAATTTCATAGGTGTGACTTTTATCCTATATTATTATGTCTATGAGAAGACAAGGTGAAATGGGATGAGTGTGAGGAAGATAAGAAAAAGAAGAGGGGGTAGGCTTAAGTCAGGGCACATTTGTTATGAAGGTTAAAGCATTAAAGTATGTTCTGTGAAAGGGAAGTCAACAACAACAAAGCCGGAACATAGGTTCATGCTGGGTATCACAGCCGATTTGACAAGATGGTGTCTGTGAAGAATAGAGGCAGGAAAGATTGTTTTAGAAGACCAATATATAGGATGATTAAGAGTCCCTAACATGACAGAAGAGAGCATTGTTTATGTCTGCAGACTTTGATATAAGGAACACAAAAGAAGTGTTGTCATTTAGTGTATAGCCAGTTTCACCAAAGTATTGCAGGACAAAACGAATAGGAAATAGAGTAAACACCAGCAGCATTAGAAACAGGAGGGGCAGTGTGAACCACATTGCTACATAATGTATTAATTTGTCGAAAGGCGAGCTTTACATCAAGAGGACGAAGGGTATTAGTGAGATTTTTGAGTTCAGATATGAAAGGAAGGCAGAGCACAGTTGTACTAGTGTTGGAAACAGGTTTTGAATGAAATTCCATTTAGCTTGATAATAGGCACAGTTGATCAAATGGAGGATGGTAGGAAAAGAATTGAATATACATACATACGGTATGTATGTATGAATATACGGTATGTATATTCAATTCTTTTCCTACCATCCTCCTCCTGTTAAGAAAAGTGTTCTCGTCTCTTACTCCAGCAACCTTCAGTTTCTCAATCCTGAAATTTCTTTTATTTACAAATCTTTCTCTTGTCTTGGTTACCTCTTATCATTTGGTCAACTGTGCCTATTATCAAGCTAAATGGAATTTCATTCAAAACCTGTTTCCAACACTAGTACAACTGTGCTCTGCCTTCCTTTCATATCTGAACTAAAAAATCTCACTAATACCCTTCGTCCTCTTGATGTAAAGCTCGCCTTTCGACAAATTAATACATTATGTAGCAATGTGGTTCACACTGCCCCTCCTGTTTCTAATGCTGCTGGTGTTTACTCTATTTCCTATTCGTTTTGTCCTGCAATACTTTGGTGAAACTGGCTATACACTAAATGACAACACTTCTTTAGTGTTCCTTATATCTAAGTCTGCAGACATAAACAATGCTCTCTTCTGTCATGTTAGGGACTCTTAATCATCCTATAGATTGGTCTTCTAAAACAATCTTTCCTGCCTCTATTCTTCACAGACACCATCTTGTCAAATCGGCTGTGATACCCAGCATGAACCTATGTTCCAGCTTTGTTGTTCTTGACTTCCGTTTCACAGAACATACGTAAATGCTTTAACCTTCGTAACAAATGTGACCTGACTTCAGCCTACCCCTCTTCTTTTTCTTATCTTCCTCACACTCATCCCATTTGTACCTTTCACCTTACTCTGCTAGAAATTACCTTACCTTACCTGCTCCTCACTCTTTCCTTATTTATTAGCCCATTCTTCCAGTCTCACACAATGCTTTATAAAGATTCAGGACGGACAGAAACATTGTCGTTTCTCCATCTTCTGTGTGGTCATGATGTAATCGCCCAAAATTCAAGACAAGCACTGCTGCAATACATGACAGCAGTGCTTGTGTTGTAGCAGCTGTGATTAGCTGCTGCAACACCTCCGTAGTCACCATGTGTTGCAGCAGTTAAGCACAACTGCTACATTGAAAGTTTCAACTCAATACTCAGATGTGTTCTCCAGATATTGAATTGACACCAAGACAAATAATCTTGTGAAAACTGTAAGTTATCTCTATTGTGTATCTCTATATGCTTAATTATAAGTCAATAAAATTCAATGCAAGGTACCCGTGTCTAATTACCAAGTAACCTCAATTAATTCTTTTACTATACTGTACTAGATTTAAAACAAATGAATAAATACTATTTTGACTTTTCTACATTGATTATTGAAAACATTAATGTAGACCTGTCTTGAAGAAACACAATGAAGCCACTTTACGTACCGTAACAAAAGCTCCAAAGACTCCTAGGAGACCACCACATAGGACATCCCACCAGTGGTGTCGGTTGTCCCACACACGAGACTGACAACAAACTACAGTCCATATAGCCCATATCAGTTGCAGCCAAGGAGCTACCAGCATGGAAAAGGCATTCCATAAACGCTGCTTGATGTACACCTTCAATGATACAAATTAAGCTCTCAGTATGATTCAGTATATATAAATCCAACATATATTTGAGGGGGGGGGAAGAGTTTTATGTTTCTGTTCTGTTGCAAAATGAAGCATACAGTTAACAAATTTCTTATTGAATATAAAACAAGTGCAGAATTTCTTATTATTTCAGTCATATGATAAACATCTATATCACTATCAATTGGTAATTATAAAATATAATTAATATCAACTCTACTTCTGCATAGACTATGGAACCAGAGCATTTCTGACATTGGTGAGTCTGCAAACTATAGTGTCTTTATTTTGTATAAAATATTGTAAATATTTAACAAACTTATTTTAATTGCTGCTTGAAAGTTAAAAAAAAGCAAAGCAAATTCCACAATTCTCATTTATTTTCAATAACCTAGTTTAATATTATTTTAATAAGCTAAAATAACTAGAAAAGGTTGTCAATTATTAGCAGTAAACAACTATAGTAACAGTAAATGCAACTGATGTAAGTATTGGTGAGACAGAACATAAACGTTAAGAAATAGAGCAAAAGTACTGTCTAAGGTATTGCCTTCAAGGCCTGTGCTCTGATGTGATGAAGGGGCCTACAGTGCTTTATGATCTAAAGGGCAGATATAGTGAAGCTCAACTTCTGGCAGAAGGTAAGGGTGAAACAAAAACTTCATGTGCCCTTTGGCCACTCATGTTTGCTGTTCATAGAGACATATTAACCAGTTTATCTTCAATTTAGACTTAAATCTGACTTTTTAGTAGGGAGATTGGGGAAATAATAAAAGGTTCAGTGCATCCTGGCCAACTCAATTACCCGATTTAACTAGTCAAATGGCCACTGAGGAGCCATCCAAATCCTCCAAATACTATCCCTGGGTTCTTGCTTTGCATCTGCCCCCCCTTTCTTTTCCCTGACCACACTTGTAAGGTTCAATGTCAGGAGCGGACATGAGACATGAAAGCCATTCTTTTTTATACACGCTAAATCTTTCCCCGAGATTTGTTGGTGGACGACCAAGTCCATTAGTCTTCTCTATTTTTTGTTAAGATCCACCCATCTATTACACCATGTATATCATTGTCCGATTATCATGTAAAAGCTCTTCTTCCCAACCCCCCACCCCTACCCCACCCCCAACCAACTTATGTGCAAGTGTCCTCCCACAAGCCACTCTTTAAAACAATTACAAGCCCTTGATGCACCTATATGAAAATCTTATACGTATGCAATATCAAAAAGACTATACCATATTGTCCTAGATTTTGCTCTTATGTGTAATGTACACTATACTTAATATTGAATTTATGTCACAAAAGTAGACCAAATTCTTTAATTTAGACCAATCTCATGAAGCTGCAGTTATACATTCAACTGATTAAATTTATCAGCGCTAATCACTTTCCAACAGCAGTATTTAGGGACAAGTTATTGAAGTTTGGTCTGCAGAGCAGGCTAGCCACCTATGCTAGTCATTTAAATGATAATACTGCTCCAGTAAAAATTACCGAGACCGAGATTAAACTCTTAGTACTGTATAGGAAGTTCATCATCTCATTTAATATGTCTATTGGAGAGCAGAGCCCTCAAAGAGAGTCATGACAAATAAAGTGATAAATTAGGTCTTAAAATACTAGCAACATTCCAAAATCCGTGTCAACAAGTATATTCTGTTTTTTCATACCATACACACTCCCTCTTAATATTGCAGAAATTACTTTTGATAGCCCAACTCACCCACCCTTGGTCTTGGTGGTTCTTGAAGATGTCTAATGCTATGTCCAAGAATTCAAACTCTACACTAGTGCAATAATTATTGATAGTTTGTTGATTGTACTTTCGTATGTCAATAGAATGAGATATTTTACCCCCCCCCCTCTATGGCTTGTCTGAACATTCTAAATCACCTTATACTGTCCACCCAGTTTGACACATGAATTGTGATGAACACCTTATTTATTCTAGATCCTGTGACCAACTGAAGACACACTCAGAACTCCACTACAAGTCAAAAGTCATACCTCACAGTCAATAAATGTCTAGTGGCTCCTCACTCACTGTCTTATGATTTGCTATAAATAAATATTTATTTACTGTGTGTGTGTATTAATACCCTGAGCATATATACACCAACATTCACTATAACACAATACAGTACCTACAATGTAATACAGGAAGGTCGTCCTTAACTGTTTACCCCTGTAATTGGGGACCTGGTTGTAAACCGATTGTTGGGTCATGTTTCAAGGGAAGCTAGTAGTGTAAGACTTAAGGTGAGCTAAGGCAGAAGAGCTCAAAGCCTGTTGACAGTAATCAGAAGCTGCCTACTCTCTACACACTTTTTTTATTTCTTTTTACCCTAAAGTCAATACAGTAAATATTGCTGGAGACACTTGTTATGTGACACTACCCACACCATCTCAATCTGAAAATAATGAAGGGTGTCTAGACAAAGGTTTAAACTCCTGCATAGAAGATAAACATGATGCTCAGGAGCTTACTTACCTACCTACCCAAATTAACTTGATTCTGGCATATATGACCACTCAGCAATCCTAATAATTTATATAAGAGGTTCTTTTTTAACCCTATTTAATTATAACTGGAGCAAAAGTAATTGCAAGAGCTTCAAGCAAATGTATATACAGTACTATTGGTACCAGGTAACACTGGAGAAAAGAGCTACTTAATATCTTTAAAAACAACATCACAACTTACGATCATAAAAATAGATGAGAAGACAGAAATAGAAGCATGACCAGATGGAAATGACTTCATAGAGTCCACAAGTTTTGGGTGAGAAAGTCCATATGGATTTGTACAGTCGTGCCAAGTCACCGAAATATATCTGAAAGTTGGATAGAAAATAAATCTCCGTTTACAGTAATCATAAAATATTATCAGTGAATGCAAAAGCCAAGGATTCTTTCCTCTTCAAGATAATATAACAAGAAGAGAAGAACTCTTCAAACAAGAACAAACAAGAGGTAATACAGAAGAAAAAATATAATTAAAACAATGGAAAGAGGAAGTGAAAGACAATCACTGAACATAAACAAGGGAGTTTTAAAGACCAAAAATTTTAACAAATGAAACTGCTGAATAAGTAACTTGTAAAGGCTATCAGGATATGCTATAAAAGTGGAGTTCTGAATGTGTACAATATAAGGCTTTGAGTGAATATGGAAATCACTTTCCTGAACCTGTAACTGGTAACATTTAGCTTCTTGAAGTAAAATACCACTATGTTCATGAACATTATTTTGTAAAACCAAGCTAGACAACTTATGAACACTGGCACTAAAGGGAAGTTTTCAATGGATCTCTGCAAGGTCATATAGGTCAAATTGCTGAGATGATCTGGATAGACTTTTTTAAAGGGATGAAAAATTAGAAGATGCAGTGTAGTGTAGAATAATAAATAACAGCAGTTTCCTTTAGTATTTTGTTCCTTATGTACCATAGATTATTAAGTCCAGTCCAGAATGACACAGGGTAAGCCATACAAAAATCTTTTAGGACCATGAAAAGTCTTTCCAGTTCTTGCCATTAATTTGACTGCCATCAAGGACTCTTGCCAACCACCACTTGGTATGCCTCAACACCCCATGTCAACTGCCATCAATCGGCAGCACCATGCACACCTCTGGGTTACCTCATACAAGCCGTGACACACACTTCCTGGTGTGTGTGGAAGCTTGCAGTAAATACAGACAATGTTAAATGTAATCTTGAGCTATCAAATGCAGTAGAGCCATGAAAAGTGTCATTAGATGAGAGCTCTTAGGTGAATTTAAAGAGAGTAGAAGAGTGCAAACAGGAACTAGCAGATTCATTGCTATGACAATGTCAAACAAAACATCTATACAGTATGGGGCAAGTAACAAAATCAGTAGATTAACAGAAGTTGTCACAGCTCAAATATGACTAGGCTAAAAGAATGGCAGTTCAGCTTGTACGGGGATCTAGATGAAGCAATGAAGTGTGTGGAGAAAGATAGGAACACACACTAGAGTGTTATATCGTAGTGTAAAAATTGGGCCATTTAAAGGTAAATCTTAAAGAATGTTAATTGGGGCAATGAGGTGACTCAAACCAGTGATCAAGGTACTCCCAGCTGGACACGTTACCCACTCATATGTCACATTAACGTGATGTCTTGGCATAGATAAATGTAAACTCACACTGCATAAAATGGCAAACCATCATTTTGCAAATTATAAAATACCAAAAATCCTCTCATTCTGTCCATATTTTGCTTCTAGTAGATAAATGATATATGAGACCATGAATAGACTATGTAGTGAGGAATATATCCCAGTAAGGTTTGGCTGGCTTTTATACAGCCTTTACTTGCTCGGTAACTTTCAATGACTGGTGAATCACAACTAATAGATTCATCTATCAGTCTGCTGCAAGGTCATCATGATGTTGATATGGTACTAAGATGTGCACTGTTGTGCCCTGTGTATAAGGTCTTGCTTTTTTTAATGCTGAAAAGTATTTGACAGTCTTCTGACCATTTGTGCAGTTTATATAGACCACTTTACAAAAAGCTCAATAATGCTTTTGCTTTATTGATATTCGTGTCATCTGCAAATTTGATGGTCATGGGAATGTTGGTTTGAACAAGGTGGTCACCTACTTATATGTCACAAACCCAAATAAGAAACCGACCCTGAACCCAATGGAAAATGCATGGGGGATAGAAAGGGTGACTAGAGTAAAATTACTGCATACAGAACACATAAAATCCAGCTTAGGCATAGTCTTTACCTTTCCTCATAGTGTTATGTCCTAAGGCTTAACACTAGGAATATAAAAAAATTCAAAGACCCAAAACAGTCTGCTAGGCTCTTTGCTATGACTGCAATACAAAATACAAGGAAGAAGCTTGTGTGCAAGGCAAGTGCTCTTAGCAATAACTAACCTAACCACCAAAATTCAGGTAAAGCAAAACTTTAAAGGCCTGCAACGCACAAAACTAAACAAAAATAAATGATTACGTCTTCTTGGCAAAGGCACAATTTGTCAAGATATACCAATCAGTCCAAGCCCATACACAAAAGCAATAGTAATAGCCGAACATACCCTGTGCACAGAGAAAAACACCTACGTCACTAATCTAGGTTCCAGACGACTGAGAGCCAAGAGTTGGGTTATTGAGTAATAGAGTTGAATAGAGAGCCATAGAGTTGGGTCATGGCCAGAAGGACCCCAGGCTCAATATCATGCAGTAGGACAGAAGTATTTGAATAACATTTCCTTTGGCTCTCTCCACCTAGCATAAAATAGGTACCTGTGGAATTAAATAACAATGATGGGTTGCATCCTGAGAAATGTTAATAGGTCAAGTAGAGGAACCTTGATACGTATACCAGTCTTCTTGTCCCCTAACTATAGAAAAACCATGTGAAACCATGTAAACATACACATGCAAAGTGTTACATGTCAGTATGACCCACTGCACTACAAAAACCAAGTTTCATGGATGAAAACTTATCTTAATCTAGTCACTGCACACTGAACAAAAGTCAGAACATATGTAGAGCTGGCGAGGTCAGAGGCCAGAAGGTGCATGATGCTGCTGTCTGGTGGCGGTCGCCATGGCAGGCCAGGTGGACCAACAGGTAGTTAGCAAAACCTCTTGTTGGTAGCTAGGTATTTAAGTCGCCAGTGAATTTCTTGCAACTATACTGTATACCTAAATGAGCCTACAGAGGCGGGCTTAAAAGTTCCCTGTGGTATTGGTGCTTATATGTCGTGTTGCCTTACTGTATACGATCCTGCTGACGGATACAGTGGGACTTTTAGAAAGCAGCTGAATGAAACTTCAACAAGAGCTTACTTTGCCAAACATTAATACCAAAACTATTTTTGTAAAATCCTAGAATATTCTAATAATACTGACAGAGTACACGACAAACTATAGCCTATTCTCTTATACTGTACCTGTATTAAAAACTTTTATAAAAAAAAATAATTCCATCCTGTTTTTGTTTCAGGCTCAAAATACTTACTGTTGTTGACATTGCACAGATGTTATGTTTGGTCTGCAAGTGTCCCAGAAGTGTGGTCTAGCTTCTCCCACAACTGTCTTTACCACATCGTTGATGAAAAACATGAACAAGCCACCAACAAAGAGGTCCGTAGTGTACCCCCAACTGCGACGAAGCCCCAAACGGAATGGTGACGACCCCAAGACTAGCTGGGATGAGGGCATGATCCACTCTATAGCCAATATCTGGAGTAGGGTAAATACACATTAACCAACCTAATATAGTGATATTCTAAATACTGTAACTGAATATTTACAGTACACAAACACATGACTAGAACAAATATTTCTAAAGTACTGTACAGTATAGTACAGTATTATTAATCAAATGGTTGTACAGTACAGACAATAGCTGATGGGACAATAACATTACTGTCTCATCTATATATATATATTAGATAAAAAAAAGAGACAAGACCCCCATTGTGCATCCCCATTTTATTGTTTTTATATTGTTTGCCTTTTAACTTATCATACTCAGTCATTTACAGTATGTACTTGCATACTTACAATTTACCCTTTCTGAATTGCCCAGGTTTTTACCTCTCCTCACTTCCTCATGTATTATTACATAACTTGTTACCTAGTAGTTTTATGCTCAATGCGCCAGTACAGTTAACTTGTGATAAGAGTCCTCTTATCTTAATCAATTAATCCTTACCCCAAAAGACCCTCGGAAATTGTTCGTATTACAAAGCACATACAGTATTTAAGTATTTCTCTTTCTGCGCATGCGCACACACACACACACACACACACACAAATTGTACCCTGTACAAATTCTGGCATTATAACTTGTTGAGACATGTAAACATTTCCTAGATTTTATTTTGAACTTAATTATTTTATATTATAATACAAATATTTACTAGCCTTTTATATTTATTTCATACAACAGAATAGCCACAAGACCCATAGCATGTGAAGCATTTTGAGTTAAATAAAAATCTACACTAAGACTATAAACATAATACTCTGGCATGTGTATATACACTGTAAAATATATTGTCCACATGTCAGTGTATTGCTTGTACCTTACATGAAGCATTATTGATGTCAAGTACTGTATTATTACAAATATAAGAACTAAGAGACTTCTTAAAATATAGTAAAGATCAAAGCTTATACATGGAACATGTCTGAATATGTATGTACCTTGAACTGTAAAGCATTAAGCAATGAAATACTCATTGGAAACTGGTTAAGACTGAAAAATATTGCAGTGCCCAAATTATGATCAGAGCCTTTAATAAACAACCTTCACATAGGTAATCATCACCAGCCTACATATGTATTGAACACTGAACTGAAAAACTCAGCAGTGTTCAGGGTACAGATTTTGTATTTGTTTCAAGATTTGTAAATAGCTCTACTGCATCCAACAAATTTAATTTAAATATATTTAATGGCGAACATGACTTTCATTTCCCTTTCTGACATGTCAATACAGTATATGCGTATAATCAATTTATATGCAATTGCGCCTAATTCCTCTTCCAAGTGCAATGATTCTTGAACTTTTCCTGTTCACATGGCTTTCAAACTGCCAAGCTATTTTCACAACCCTGCATCAAAATTGATAAAAGAACATAATAACAAATTCATAAAACAAAACTTATGCTCAGTTTTTTATGCCACTCCCCCCAAGATAAGGTGTGTTTAATCACATCATCCTCATACCCCCCCATAGAGACTAGTCTTACACCCCCCAGTCTGTCCTAGAAAGTAAAGACTCGAGCATAATCTTCCTTGGGCTATAATTACCATTGTCTTGGGAAGGAAGCCTGTACTCAGGCTTATCAAGGTCTGTCACTCTAGGTCTTTCTAGGCCCACTACTGACCTTTCCCAGGATGCAACCCACAACAGTTGCCTAACTCCCGGGTACTTATTTACTGCTAGCTGAACACAGGCATCAAGTGAAAGGAAATGTGTCCAACTCTTTCCCCCCCCCCCCACACACAGGCGAGTACAGGAACAGATAACTCTGTCCTACCGGGAATTGAACCCAGGTACCTCAGGTATGTGTCAAGGATATAGACTACAAGTGTAGGCCTTATTATAGTATTTTTAATGGGCCAATGCATTTGAATTTGAATTTATTAGCTTCTGTCAAAGGTACGACATGATTACAATAGCACTAAGTTGGCTGGAAATTTTAAGACATAACCCAACTTACCACAAAGAAGGGAACAAAGAGGGAGATGCAGAGGAGCATTCCTACAGAAATGGTATCATAGTGGTAGGCCATCCTGATGCTGGGGTCATCACACGACACCACAGTGTGTGAGGGAGAGATGATGCCCAGCAACGTTACTGTAAGTCCCGCCGCAACTGAAAAAATTAAACAATTTAGAGATCACAAACAATCTTATTCAGGAAATATTACTTTGTTCTATACAGTAATACAGTACATGCACAGTGTAATTTTGTTACCGATTATCCATGGACAGAAAGCCTGTTAGGCTTATCCAAGTCTCTTAGGCCTATGAGGGACCTTCCCCAAGATGCAGCCTTCAACAGCTATCTCCTAGGTACCTATACAGTATACTGACAGATGAACAGACACATCAAGTAAAAGGATACTACCATATACATGTGTCCCCTGCCCCTGCCCCCTCCCCATGGGTAATGAACTTGTGATATGTAAATCAAGTAAATATTGTATGCTTTTGGTGTCTAACATGGCATCTACACGTTTTCAGTATCAATTCAACGTGGTGCCCACATACATATTTCAGTACCTATTCAAAATGCTATGCAAATACATATTTTAATGTCTATCCAAATTTGTTCAGAGTGAATACATAGTAATATGAGAAGTTATATTAAGAACTGTGCCTTTGCCTTGTAGATTACTGCAAACTTTATGCCTGGTAATACAATCAGTGAATTCCAAATCTTACATCAATAATTGTTTATTCAGAACAGAATCAGGAGATCAAAGTATTCCATTCAGTGATACTGGTAAATGACTAACATTCATTCAAGCTCAAAACCAAACACTTCATAGTCATCAGCCTTAACCGCATTATCTACAAAAACTATTTTAGATTATCAGATAGGTTAACATAATTGTAATTAATCGATTGTCTAGCCAAATATAAATACAGTACAGTAATATTTAACTGCTAAATTTTAAAATCCAACTGGAAAAGTTCAAGACAAATGGGGAGGAGTTTCGACAACTTGGCTTTCGACATGCTACCGAGTTCGTGTCTTCGTCGAGGCCACTCGTGTTAGTGGCCCTCAGGTAAATTCAGGTAAATATTAATTGACTAATATAATTTTATAGGTCATATGAGAAAAATAGGATTTGATTCCACTTGCTCACTTTCCAACACCCTCTCTCACCAGGATGCCTTTATTACAATTTGTGTCGGCTTGAGCATTGACTAAGATCAGTTGTGAACACTTAACACGGATCAGCCGTGAGCTGCTAACACGGATCGGTTGTGAGCTGTTTACATAGATGAGCTGTGAACTGTTTACATAGATCACCTGTGAACTGTTTACATAGATGAGCTGTGAATTGTTTACATAGATCACCTGTGAACTGTTTACACAGATCACCTGTGAACTGTTTACATAGATCACCTGTGAACTGTTTACACAGATCACCTGTGAACTGTTTACACAGATCAGCTGTGAACTGTTTACATAGATCAGCTGTGAACTGTTTACACAGATCAGCTGTGAAGTGTTTACATAGATCAGCTGTGAAGTGTTTACATAGATCAGCTGTGAAGTGTTTACAACTCTCAGCTGACAGAAGGGTCACATCCGCTCCCACGACCGTCGTCGCCCCGTACATCAACAACAACAGCTGACAGAAGTGGAGAATACTCACTTGACCAGCCAATTCCCCGCTTATAACTTTGCAGAAACTCCCTTTGCCTGAGCCTTCTTTTCTTCGCCTCATCTTGAGTCGTTTCGCTGGTCATTTTATCGCTGTATATTCACAGGAGCTACAAATTATCTCCCGTGTATCAAGTCCAACAACACCCCGCTCATTACTACTTATTCCAGTATCTAAGATACGAAATCACTTGGGAAGCTGGGGAGAGTCTTCTTAAGTACATAAACTCCTTCCCACACTGTGTTAAGCGTATATGTAAATAGGTGTTAGGGGAGTTTGATAGATATTAACGTTGTCTAGGTCCCCCTCTCTAGTGGTCTTGCAAGGCAGTGTGGAAAGTACGGTACGCGGACGCACTCATATCGCTACGGTGCCAGAAGTATGCAACTTTGCCTGCCTATTTTATACTCTATGGGCTGGGATTGGCGGTGATGTGACATTTTGATGTAGGGGGGAGGTTAACTATCGTGTAAGAATTGTAATGGAGGTATGTGATCACACGGATATTTAATAGGTGTTAGGTAAATATAGGGGACGGTGCAGGTGGCATCATGTGTGTGTGTGAGGAAATGTTGCCAACGACAGCCATATTGTTCACTATATATCATGATTATTCTTTACATATAACTCGCCAAATAAACAAAAATCGGGTCGTGCAAGACTATTCTTTTTCAATCACTTTCAAGAGGCACAATTTTTTGTGTTCAGACAATTTATTTACCAATAAACACTAGTACCATCAAAAACCAGATGACATTATCTGCAATTTTAACGAGTTGCAAAGTTTGCTTTTCTTTACACTCGCAAGCCTTATCGAGGCACATATTACCTTGGCCGGATAAGAGGCACCAAATCACACTGTATTTTTTCTATGATTTCACATGATGAGTAAAGCTGAGGATGAGGGAGGGGGGAGCTAAGTTCCCAAACTCGAAAACGCTAAAAAAAAAAACGCACTAGGGGGTGATATTTACCACTAAACTCTCTTAACTTTTACTTAATAGAAACACGTACACTGGCCCGCTTGAAGGGAACACCGTGACAGGGCACTTAAGGGTTGTTGACAAGACTGAATCATCTCCTGTATGAGTGAATGTTTGTTTTTCGTGTCTAGTGTTTTGTCTGTGTGTTTTAATGTGAGTTTGGCCTGCTACTTATCATGTTGAGCCTTAAGTGGCGTGTTTAAGAGTGGATTTTGACCACTTGCTTGGACACAAGTCATATACAGACAAAAGAGCCTTGAGAAGGCCGTGGTGGGGTTGTAAGAATTGTAATGGAGGTATGTGTAATGGAGGTACCACCGATGATCGTCTAGATCATTGGTGCGGTGGTCACGGTACTGTGTACGTTTAGGGGTGTTCCTGGACGGCATGGGTTCGAATCCTGGCCGGGTCAAAGAGTTCTTAGTGATATATATATTATGTGAGAGGCGTTAAAAAGTTTAACAGAAGAAGAATTTAACTAATTATCAGTTAAACTGAGAATTAGTCTCAGGATCTCAGAAGATATCTCAGAAGAGATCCTGAGACTAATTATGATCTCAGGATCTCAACCTCACTAGTTGTCTATAGAATATAGTGATGGAATATGTTTATTACAGCAATAATGAATTAGTTTATGGTGCTGGATGAAAATGAAAAAAAATACTTTTTTTGTATATTATTTGTGATTATTTTTGTAGCTCCATACTCAGTCGCATACTAACACACTCATGCGTTCATTCATACTCTCACTGACTCATTAATCATTCACTCGCACAGTCACACATGCACCCACTCATTTATACTCACACTCACTCATTCACATTTCACTTCGTCAATATAACACACAATCCAGAAGTCAACTACCAAATTAGTCTCGAAAATTATAACAAAATATCCTGCAATAATAAGAGGAGACGTATATAATTAGTGATAGAATAAGAGGTGAAATAGACAGAACTTGAATAAAACTAATATACATCTATATTTTTAGGCGTTTATTAGTTTATATATATATATATATATATATATATATATATATATATATATATATATATATATATATATATATATATATATATATATATATATATATATATATAGTTATATATATAGACATACCGACAGTGTGAGCACAATTTACCTATATGGAGAAAGTATACTATAGTTAATTGTGAACGTGACGTAGACCAAGAACTGTAGCTCAACATACACCATCACCCGCCACGGACCCTCTACCCACACACACACACACAAAATACTGGGAAGACGGGATACTACAAGCGTAGCTCTCATCCTGTAACTACACACACACCGTGCGTGTGTGTGTGTGTGTGTGTGTGTGTGTGTGTGTGTGTGTGTGTGTGTGTGTGTGTGTGTGTGTGTGTGTGTGTGTGTGTGTGTGTGAAAACCTAATTTTCATCCTCATAGTTTCCTATCTTGTGCTTGAAACTCACACTGTATTTTGTGCTACCAACTCCCTCAATTCTAATATTTAAGATATGCAACTTTGCCGATGTAATCACTCCCGTCAATTTATATTGTGGTTATTAAGGTAAACTAAAAATTTGGCTAGTGTACTTATTATTAATAATCTTACATTTATGTGTTAACTTAAGGATCTGCCGGAAATGCTATGCGTGTTAGTGGCTTTGCAAGAATGCATGAACACTGATATTATGTACTCTCACAACCCAATGTACCTTCTTGTATATAAATAAATAAATAAAGTGTTAAAAAAGTACCTCTTTGGAAAATAGTGTAGTTAGCCTTGCATTCTTGTAAATCAAAGAAAACTAAGTAATTATGATAGACTGCGGTAATTTTTGAGAGCGGTGCATGTAAGCGGGAAGAAATTATCATGGGAGAGCCTGTAGCTAATATGACTATATTATATTATACGACTACATAGTACTTGGAAGGGGGCCAGGATAAGGATTTGGGATGATAATTTGCATAAAACCACTAATACGTACTGCTGGACAGAGGAAGCCTCTTAATTGGCTATTCGAGACATGTGTAGCTTATTGGGAGAGGCTGTCTGCCTATCTATTCCTTAGTAGTATTCTAAGGATTCCCCCCCCCCTCGGTGGCGCCGTGGTAAAACACTCGCCCGGCGTTTCGCCAGCGCTTATGCCTGGGTTCGTATCCTGGCCGGGGAGGATTGACTGGGTGCCATTCCTTAACTGTAGCCTCTGTTCACCCAGGAGTGAATGGGTACCTGGTTGTTAAACGATTTGGCGGGTCGTATTCCAGGGAAAATTAGGATTAAGGACTTGTCCGAAACGCTATGCGTGCTAGTGGCTGTACAAGAATGTAAGAAATCGTATATATAAATAAAGTAGGGGAATGGAGGGGTGTACGTGGGGGAGATTGAGTTGGTGGTGCATGGAATGGACTTTGGGTCTTTGTTTAGAGGACGGGCTGAGTCCTTATAAACGTAAAGGGGTGGAAATGAGAGAGAGAGAGAGAGAGAGAGAGAGAGAGAGAGAGAGAGAGAGAGAGAGAGAGAGAGAGAGAGAGAGAGAGAGAGAGAGAGAGAGAGAGAGAGAGAGAGAGAAACAGACATC
Source organism: Procambarus clarkii (assembly GCF_040958095.1). Lineage (NCBI taxonomy): Eukaryota > Metazoa > Arthropoda > Malacostraca > Decapoda > Cambaridae > Procambarus > Procambarus clarkii. The sequence continues at coordinate 538,820 of NC_091164.1, read as the reverse complement.
CAGCACGGAAGACACAGGAGGTGGGCGGGGCTAATATAGTAGAGGAAGGTAAACAAAGCGAGCCAGGGGACAACCACCAAGGTATAGAAGCCGTCATACAGGTGCGGGTCAGACGGGCAACATACAGACGGGTAGAAGGGGGAAGAGGGTTATCATAGACAGTAATGGAGGTAGATAGGAGAAGGAGGATGTGACAGGGTTTGGTCAGGGAAGGGAAGAGAGGCTGAGTAATGAATGGAATGGGGTCGTATGTAAAAGGGGGAAGAGAGAGGGAGCCGGAGAGAGCTTGAGTCATGCAGCAGAGAACAGGGAGAGATAGAGCGTCATGCACTGAAGGCAAAATGAGACAATGAGTCACGGAAAGGAAGAAGAAAGCACAGGGTAGAGTTTAGAGGAGGGACTCGTGCAAAAAAAAAGGGGGGGTGTGGAGGGAGGGATCATGCACTGAAGGAAGGTAGGAAGCAGGGAGGGGGGGTGGGGGGAGGGAGAGAGAAGGGTAGAGGAGGGAGGGAGGGAGAGAAGGAGGCATGCATCGTTGCTCGCACTTCCGGGCTCTATGGTCATGCATACTGCTTTCACCGGTCCTATATATATATATATATATATATATATATATATATATATATATATATATATATATATATATATATATATATATATATATATATATATATATATATATCACATTACCAATGATAATCATTGGTGCGGTGGTCACGGTACTGTATACGTTTAGGGGTAATCCTGAACGGCATGGGTTCGAATCCTGGTCGGGTCATTTAGAGCTCTTAGTGATGATCTATGGCGAGGTACTGAGCACACGATACTTCTGATGTGTCAGTGTGTGTGTGTGTGTGTGTGTGTGTGTGTGTGTGTGTGTGTGTGTGTGTGTGTGTGTGTGTGTGTGTGCACAACTGGAATACTGTTGTTGGAGGTCGATATCATATAACCGGGCACGGGAGGTGGCTATCATTAAAGAATGGTGCCCCAACCACTTGGACGGTCGGGGATTGAACGCCGGACCTGCATGAAGCGAGACCATCGCTCTACCGTAACCGGACACTGAGACACTTGTCTGACTCAACTTTTTGGGGGGGGGACAAAATTTCCCCATAGTTTTTTTTTCCAGTTTTAACGCATAATTTAACAGCAATTTAAATAAGTCTACCAAACCGGATATCCGGGCGTTTTTCTTCGGCACCGCACGAGGTGAGTGACAGACCTGACTTCGGGGAATGGGGGGGGGGGGAAGAGGGGGACATGATTGCGAGGACTCGTTACAGGACTGAACTAGGGCAGAACTCTTGGAACTTTCTGCCCGTCGGTTGTTTAATGGCCTGACTCCCGACCTAATTTTCTCTATCAGATCTACTACATATATTTCTCTCTCTCTCTCTCTCTCTCACACACACACACATGGGGGGAAGGGGGGAGGGGGAAGCGCTCGCGGCAGAGTGGACAGCGCTCTGGGGTCGTAGTCTTAAGAGGCCCGGGTTCGATCCCCGGCAGAGGCAGAAACAAATGGGCAGAGTTTCTTTCACTCTGATGCTCCTGGGACAATGGGACACATGTGGAAACTGAATACCCGAATGACTCACAGGGACGTTAGAAAGAACTTTTCTTTCTAGTTTTTTTTTCGAACTTTTCACTTCGGCCTTTGTTTACAATGACTCAACCCGTCCTCTAAACAAAGACCCAAAGTCCATTCCATGCACCCGCCAAACCCCCTTTGTTTATGAATGAAAAACGGTTTACACACACAACTCACAACTGATGACCTTCGAACGCTTCCGGAACAAGTGCTTCACTGACGAATTGTGTTCGAATCACAACGCTGTAAATGCTTCACCCACATCTATCGTGACGTCACCAATGTAAACAAAGCACCCCATTAGAAACGGTAGACATAAAGCAGATCTTCATCCAAGATATCGACGTGGGATTGTGTCGTGTGACGGGTCCAAATGGCTTGATTTGGCCTAGATGGCTTGATTACCTCCTAGATGGCTTGAGTACCTCCTAGATGGCTTGAGTACCTCCTAGATGGCTTGATTACCTCCTAGGTAATGGAAGGTTTGAGGAAGGGGGGGAGGAAAAGACAGGTGTTGGACGTGTTTAGTTAATATGGTGTGTGTGTGTGTGTGTGTGTGTGTGTGTGTGTGTGTGTGTGTGTGTGTGTGTGTGTGTGTGTGTGTGTGTGTGTGTGTGTGTGTGTGTGTGTGTGTTTAGTGACTTATGTCTGAGTAACTAGTTTATGCATAACTAGTTAGTATGTGAGGGTTGCTAGTTTAGTTCATTTATTTTTGCACCCCATACCCGTCTTGTGGGCGGTAATGGAAGAGGGTTTACAGAGGCACATAATGGGCTCAAGGATTGAACCCCTACAACCCATTTAGCACAGTAAGTTACAATCTTGATGAGCTAGTTACAAAATTCAATGCACATCTTCACCTCAACAATGTGCTCGAGACCGACGACAAGTACAGTTTCTAAAATAAGCAACTGACATATGTGGAGAGTTAGTGTCACAATTTATATATTTGTCCTGCACACCGCCCCCCATCCAGTGAGCAGCGGTGGATAGATTACAGTTACTTAGTTACTACCTACAGTTAGCAAACTGGAGATATTTGGCTAAGATTGGCTGAGGGTTGCTTGTGTGAGTAACTGACTCGTGTGAGATTAACTGGGCAGTGTGATCATGTGCAAATTCAGAGAAGACCTGCAAGACGGACTAGCTTGTGTCGGAAAGAACCTCTTAGAACCAACACGAAATGTATATGTGCCTGAAACCAGTAGTCTCTGGAACCTTTACGCTATTCGATTAATAACCGAGAGGCAGGGTCCAAGAGCCGCAACTCATCCCTCGCAATTACACCAAGGTGATAACTGACCTGTAAGAGAACACTAACCCGTAAGGTAGAGAAAGATGTCGAGAGCCGTCCGCAAGACCCTGCTGGTGGCGCACCGCATTGCGCCGACGAATTCGACCGTCTGCCTGGTCACTTCGATGCTCTGTGGGTCAAATCACCGCCTCTTGTGTCACTTCGATGTCTCCAGCGTCCCCAGTGCTCCGGGAGTAACTTCGATGTCTTTCTATGTCACTTCGATGTCTCCAGCGTCCCCAGTGCCTCCGTAACTTCGACGTCTTTCTATGTCACTTCGATGTCTCCTGCGTCCCCAGTTCTCCGGGAGTAACTTCGATGTCTTTCTGTGACACTTCGATGTCTCCTGCGTCCCCAGTGCTCCGGGAGTAACTTCGATGTCTTTCTGTGACACTTCGATGTCTCCTGCGTCCCCAGTGCTCCGGGAGTAACTTCGATGTCTTTCTGTGACACTTCGATGCCTTCTGGAACACTTTGCTAGTTAGGTTTACAGGAAGCTCCCACGTACTCTAGGGATGGGAGCTAACTACCCGCGTCGTGGCTCCTCGTCTCCCTGGCGCCTGAAGCAAGATTCTTGTGGGGAAATCGTGACCGATGAATGTGTGCAACCCCTGAATTCTAGTCCTGTAACTCCTTGTTCGTTCTCTTGAGTTTAGGGACTCCCTGGAGGGCAATTTGCTTGTTCTGGCGCGCGTGTTTGAAGGAATCCTGTGTTGGTCTTTTTTTCCCGCCAAGTCTAGTCTCCGAAGATGAAGCGTTCCGCTCTACGTGAGATATTCGTGTTTCAAGATACATGTGTATACCTTTGCATATATATATCCCTAAAACCCATCACGTCACCAAGGTTATTCTTTGTCTGGTTAACTCCCACAGTCACGGTGACTACGGCATAAGTAGACGAATGTATAAAAATGTTCTTTTCTTTAACTCATTTAAACACGCTAATGACCGCGTCAGAAAGATTTCCGGTGCTACTGTTAGCGTTGCTGCTACTGCTGCTGCTGCTCCTGGTATTGCAACTGCTGCTGTACTGCTGCATCAAGGAGCCCCAACAGCATCTACTAGACGGCGTCCTCCTGGAAGTAGTGCGTCCAGAACCTCCCGCCTACGCCTCCATCCGCCAACAATCTGTAGAAGGGGAAAACAAAAGAGGCATAAGAGGAGAGGTGCAGAACATCCTGTAGGAGACGTCAGCTGCCTGTTACTACTGCTGGAGGAGCTGTGAGTCACTTCTGGCGCCCTCCCTTCACCAGTGTGTGCTAACTTTATTATTAAAAAATGATTTTTTGTTAGTATTATTATTATTGACAGAAGTAGTAAGAGTAGTATTCGGTGTAGTAGCAGCAGCAGCAACGCACCAGTGTTAATGATAGTAGTGATATCTTGAGGTTATCTTGAGGTTATCTTGAGATGATTTCGGGGCTTTTTTAGTGTCCCCGCGGCCCGGTCCTCGACCAGGCCTCCACCCCCAGGAAGCAGCCCGTGACAGCTGACTAACTCCCAGGTACCTATTTACTGCTAGGTAACAGGGGCATTCAGGGTGAAAGAAACTTTGCCCATTTGTTTCTGCCTCGTGCGGGAATCGAACCCGCGCCACAGAATTACGGGACCTGTGCGCTATCCACCAGGCTGCCAGGCCCCCATAGGGGGGTGATAGTAGATAGGACAGGTGATAGTATGAATAATAATAATAATAGAAATAGAAATAGTAATAGTAACACTAGTGACCAAAAGATACTACCACCTTAACAATTCATAAATCTAGTTAATGACTGACAAATAGTATTCAATAGAAGCACATAGTATTCAAATGAACCTTAGAATCCCCCCTTCATCGCTACATACATCTACACAAGAAAACTTTAGTTCTAACTTGTAAACTTAAAAAAAAAAAACACCCACACGTAAAATTCTCCTCCCTAATCTTTAGCCTCAACCTTAGTCACCCCATCCTAATCCTCATCCTTATCCTAAAGTGAGGATTTGATTGTTTCCAAGTAACCTTGGAGTGGGTCCTTAAGTCCAGTCCTTCCTCCTGCCGGGGGGGTGGGGGTAGGGGTGGGGCTGGGGTGGGGGATGGGAGGGAGGGGGAAGGAAGCAGCGATGGGTGTGATGTGAAGGGGGGAGGAGGAAGAGGAGGGGAGAAGAGGAAGAGAGGAAGTAGAGAGAGAGGAAGGAGGGAGGGAGGAAGGAAGTCCTATAAGAGGCGACTTCTATTTCTATCCACCCAAACATGTCTAACCTACGCTGGAAACAAATACGATGGGAAAGTGAAAAGGAAGAGGGAGGGAGAGAGGGAGGAAGCTGTGATGGGTGAGGAGTTCTTGTGGAAAGGAGGAATGTGAGAAGTGAATCCTGTCTCGTGTTACCTGTGGAAGGGGGGACGTCTAGGCTCTGGGAGGGGAGGAAAGGGGAGAGGAGGGGAAGGGAGGGGTAACTAGGAGTAAGGGAAGGAGCCCCTACCCGAACCAAACCCTAATCAAGCACAAAATAATATGAATGCCATATACAGTTTACACGAGTCTACCCTCACAAAGTGAATAATGCCCATTTTCTACCGAATTTATCAATCCGTATAAAATGCGACGCATTAGTAAAGCTTAAAAGCACCACAATATTGTCGCTTTCAATGCATAGGGTATGTCACGGGGGGGTTGCCTGGGGGGGGGGGTTTCTATTTAGACAAAACCGTTGCAATTGTTACGTAATGGCAACTCGAAAGAATTGGCTTCAAAATCAGCTGTATCTGGCTGTATTCATTGTCGCGTCTCCTAAATTTTGTAAATTTTGCCCCGAGGGGCTCCTGTAGTTTGTAATACACTTTAACAGGTGAGGGGGGAGAGTGAGAGGAGGGGAGTTGATGGGAGGGGGTTAGATGGGAGAGAAGGAAGGAATTATCAAGGGAAAGTGCCAAGCCATTATGGCTATATAGCACTTGGAAGGAGTCAGGATAAGGATCTGGGATTGGACGGGGGGAAGGAATGGTGCCCAACCACTTGTTCGGTCGGAGATTGAACGCCGACCTGCATGAAGCGAGACCGTCGCTCTACCATCCAGCCCAAGTGGTTGGACTAGATGGGAGAGAGGGATAGATGGAAGGGGGGGGGGGTGAAGATGGGAGGGGTGGGGGTCGTGGATGGGGGGGGTACGTACTGTAGGAGGTGAGGACGGAGGGCTGCACCGGACGCCACCCTCTACACTTCCTCGGCCGGGGCTGCTATACTGAGTGGCAGCTACCGGGCTCCCTACCCAAGGTCACCTTTCTCACTCACTCTGTGTCCACGGTCACCCGGGGCACGGTGACGCCTTCTGGGGACATGGGGACGCCTTCTGGGGCGTGGTGACGCTTTCTGGGGGCGTGGTGACGCCTTCTGGGGCGTGGTGACGCCTTCTGGGGCGTGGTGACGCCTTCTGGGGGCGTGGTGACGCCTTCTGGGGCGTGGTGACGCCTTCTGGGGCGTGGTGACGCCTTCTGGGGGCGTGGTGACGCCTTCTGGGGGCGTGGTGACGCCTTCTGGGACGTGGTGACGCCTTCTGGGGCGTGGTGACGCCTTCTGGGGCGTGGTGACGCCTTCTGGGGGCGTGGTGACGCCTTCTGGGGCGTGGTGACGCCTTCTGGGGGCGTGGTGACGCCTTCTGGGGGTGTGGTGACGCCTTCTGGGACGTGGTGACGCCTTCTGGGGCACGGTGACGCCCCCATAAGCATGGTGACACCTCCTGGGGCATGCGTACCATGCCCCCAGAGACGTTACCATGCCCCAGGAGGCGTTAGTCGGGTTGTGACAATGTCCTCCTTAGTCACACATTTCGATCTTTTACAACAGCTTCGAGCAATAGTCCTCGTTCCTGGTCGTGTTTACCTCCACGTCCCCTCGCCGTGTCGCTCCCATCCTTGGTTTACCTTGACATTCGCCCTGAGTATCTCATACGTCGTTATCATTACCCCGTCTAAGTGCTTGCACTCACCCAAATATACTCAACTAGCAGTGAGTATATTTGGAAAATTATGCTCACGTCCTGAGCCTTAGCAACGTTATATATATATATATATATATATATATATATATATATATATATATATATATATATATATATATATATATATATATATATATGCACAGGTATAAGATATGCACAAATGCTTAATAACAAAACTATGATAAATGCAATAAAAATATTCTTTGAATGTTGCTTTTCAGATGCCCACTCGAAGACCTGTTGCCCACGAATGAAGACATCTTCAGTTGCACTGAGTTCGCGCTATTGATTGGCGATTGCAAGCATTAAATATGAGCGACAGCAACAGGTGGGGCCAGATGTGTAAACAGAGAGAGAGAGAGAGAGAGAGAGAGAGAGAGAGAGAGAGAGAGAGAGAGAGAGAGAGAGAGAGAGAGAGAGAGAGAGAGAGAGAGAGAGAGAGAGAAAACTTGCCTGTTTGTTCAGCTTCGCACGCTTGAGACGAACTAGTGATAAGCAGGGGGGGGGATGGGGGGGGATAATGATAAGATGGACTGAATATGCAGGCACTGTTCTTAGCAGCATTTCCCCATGCCCTTGGATTGGTTCTTCCCCCCCCCCCTCTCTCTCCCTCTCTCTCTCTCTCTCTCTCTCTCTCTCTCTCTCTCTCTCTCTCTCTCTCTCTCTCTCTCTCTCTCTCTCTCTCTCTCTCTCTCTGTCTCTCTCTCTCTGTCTGTCTCTCTCTCTCTCTCTCTCTCTCTCTCTCTCTCTCTCTCTCTCTCTCTCTCTCTCTCTCTCTCTCTCTCTCTCTCTCTCTCCCTCTCTCACTTCCCATTTCCTCATAAAAAAGCAACCAAGTTTATATGTATATGTGTATATAAACTCCCTACCCAAGCTACCTTATATATATATATATATATATATATATATATATATATATATATATATATATATATATATATATATATATATATATATATATATATATAAGCTATATAAAATCTATGTATATCCACTCAGTTGAGTGGATATACATAGCTGTCTCGTATGGGCCAATAGGCTTTCAACAGTTTCAATAATTCATATGTTAAGTACAGACTAGTGCACACAGGTACAAACCAGTATACACAGGTACACGCCAGTACATACAAGTACACACCAGTACACACAGGTACACACCAGTACATACAGGTACACACCAGTACACACAGGTACACACCAGTACATACAGGTACACACCAGTACACACAGGTACAAACCAGTACACACAGGTACACACCAGTACACACAGGTACAAGCCAATACACACAGGTACACACCAGTACACACAGGTACACACCAGTACATACAGGTACACACCAGTACACACAGGTACAAACCAGTACACACAGGTACACACCAGTACACACAGGTACAAGCCAATACACACAGGTACACACCAGTACACACAGGTACACACCAGTACATACAGGTACACACCAGTACACACAGGTACAAACCAGTACACACAGGTACACACCAGTACACACAGGTACACACCAGTACACACAGGTACACACCAGTACACACAGGTATAAACCAGTACACACATTTACACACCAGTACACATAGGTACAAGCCAGTACACACAGGTACACACCAGTACACACTGGTACACACCAGTACACACAGGTACAAACCAGTACACACAGGTACAAACCAGTACACACAGGTACAAACCAGTACACACAGGTACAAACCAGTACAAGCCAGTACACACAGGTACAAGCCAGTACACACAGGTACAAGCCAGTACACACAGGTACAAGCCAGTACACATAGGTACAAGCCAGTACACACAGGTACAAGCCAGTACACATAGGTACAAGCCAGTACACACAGGTACAAGCCAGTACACACAGGTACAAACCAGTACACATAGGTACAAGCCAGTACACACAGGTACAAGCCAGTACGCACAGGTACAAGCCAGTACACACAGGTACAAGCCAGTACACATAGGTACAAGCCAGTACACACAGGTACAAGCCAGTACACACAGGTACAAGCCAGTACACACAGGTACAAACCAGTACACACAGGTACAAGCCAGTACACACAGGTACAAGCCAGTACACACAGGTACAAGCCAGTACACACAGGTACAAGCCAGTACACATAGGTACAAGCCAGTACACACAGGTACAAGCCAGTACACACAGGTACAAACCAGTACACACAGGTACAAGCCAGTACACATAGGTACAAGCCAGTGTACATTACCAAGTCTTAACCCATGCACTGCGCCACCCATACTAATATAACCAAAGCCCCGCACCCACTTAAGACTTCAGACGGTCAAGGTTAAGCTGCTATGCTTCACTGCATTGCGTTGCGCAGCGTTGCATTGCATCGTACTGTGTTTCACAGGATTGCATTACATCGTACTGAGTTGCGCAGCGTCGCATTACATCGTACTGAGTTGCGCAGCGTCGCATTACATCGTACTGTGTTGCGCAGCGTCGCATTATTCGTGCTACGTCGGATAGCATTCAGCCCCCTGTCGTTGTGGCCCGTATGTCAACAACAACAAAGAAGCCTCGCCTCGAGGGAGTCCAATTCGCGAAGTTGACCTCTATATTCAAGAGCAAAGACTGATGAGAGCAAGAAATCAGCGAGTGAAAGATGGGGGGGTCAAAGAGCTGAAGTTCAACCTTGCAAAACCCATCTAAATACACGATGACGAGTACCCACGAAAGAGGGAACACGAGAGAAATGAGAGAAATATCAAGGATACCGAGACACGGAGAGTGGAGAATACCGAACAAAGAGGGGATAGTCATCCACACACAGAGGACCACTGGAGGCACTTGACAAATATGACAAGACAAAATTGCTGACTATTCAACACTCACGTGAATGAGAGCGCTCAACACTATGCTCCGCTGCCACTAACTGTGAGTTGCCTGACGGACCAAAAAAAATGAATCCTCTAGAATGAGATGAGCAGAGAAGCCACTACAAATCAGTATGGCAGGGAGAACATTGACCCTCCTCATCCCCCAAACCCACACTGCTCCCCGAGGAGAACAACGGTACGGGAGCAAGTGATGAAAGTAGGAGTGGTATGAACACTTTCACACACTCGACGAGCTTAACAGATGACAGCAGGAGGTCTTCACACTGGAGCAAAGTGACAGAGAGAGTGAGGAGGAGGCTCGAGTGACGAACTACCCACAACACCCATGAAGACGAGGAACCCTCTACACCACCCATGGGTTCCCCAAAAGCTTTAATACACTGTATTCTTCATCGGGGGAATGTGTTGGATGCCAGTTAGCCGCCATGGACATACACATAGGGTGACCCAATACCCCTCTTATGATGGCCGGCGCTAAGCTAAACAACTTAATAGGTATCAACAACGTTGTCAGCAGATCTGAATGTAGCTCTGCGCCTGCAGCCCTCAGACCTTCAGAGACAGCCTGGCTGCAAGCCACCAAGAAACCCCCGTACCAGATACGACGGAACAGACAACAAATATCAACAAACAAGTCAATATGAGAACTGTGCGCTTGATGCACACTACAATGCACACTACACAGTACACACAGAGCAAGGATGTACACCCCCCCCCCCCGGTACACATAGTGTTATGTAAGGGAGCCGGAGCGGGGACACTAAAGCCCCGAAATCATCTCAAGATAACCTCAAGATAACTCCCCCACTACACTCGTGTGTCTCACACAGGAACCAGGAGCCACACCTCATGACCCTAAGGGGTGTTAACCTCATCACCAAAGTCTAATGACGAACATGAGACGCTAAATGGAGTCTGCAGCCACTGTATTTCACAAGAGTATCTAGAGCATCAAGGGGTAATTATATTGTTGTTAGTCCTCTTGTTACGTCAATTATAATATATAAATTGGAATATATATATTCTCGGGTCTCGCTTGACCTGACCTGACCTCAACCGTCACCTCCTGCAACCCTTCCTGAGGCTAGGTTCGTTAAAGCAGCGGCCATCCCCCCACCCCCACACCCCCCCCAAAAAAATACATAATTGTTCGCATTTAGCATTAAAATATGTCTGCTATAATTTATAATATATAAATTATTATTATACATTAAAATTCTATAGTATATATAGTTAGGTTTAAGTTAGATCAGGTCTTTAGATTTTGTTGGCATTTTTTTTTTATATTTGAAGTACGAACATTTACAGCGTTGCGAGTCGAACAGAGATCGTCAACGAAGTACTGTTCGAAAAATTGTTCGAACGTCGTAAGTTGTGAGTAGTGCAGCCCGTCCTCAACAAACAAGTCCAATCGTTAATCCGTCCTCAACAAACAAGTCCAATCGTTAATCCGTCCTCAACAAACAAGTCCAATCGTTAATCCGTCCTCAACAAACAAGTCCAAGCTCGTTAATCCTGGGTACTATAATGTGAATAATACCACCGAAATACTATGCATTAGTTGAAGGTTGAGGGTTGATTAATTGAGTTGAAGGTTGATCTGAGATCATTAGCACTCGGGGGGGGGGGGAAATCAAATTATTAGTGCAGAGTATGAGAAGTGGTTGGGCAAGAGGTCATGGGGATGTGCTGAAGTGCTTCTCCTGTAGAGTAGTGAGCAAGTGGAAGGGAATTATTAGGGAAAAGGGCCAAGCCCTTACGACTATTATAGCACTGGGAAGGGGTCAGGATAAGGATTTGGGATGGGACGGGGGGAAAGGAATGATGCCCAACCACACACACACACACACACACACACACACACACACACACACACACACACACACACACACACACACACACACACACACACATATACACACACACACACACACACACACACACACACACACACACACACACACACACACACACATACACATACACATACACACACACACACACACACACACACACACACACACACACACATACACACACACACACACACACACACACACACACACACACACACACACACACACACACACACACACACATACACACACACACACACACACACACACACACACACACACACACACACAGGACAGCAAAACACTAAAAGAAGAGTCAGACTAGCGAAAGAAAGAAACAGGCACTTGACCCGTCATGTACCAAGAATGATATGATTCTTAATATCATTGTCTTCTGCGATGCTTGTCTCACAGGCCCCCCCTCTCTCTCTCTCTCTCTCTCTCTCTCTCTCTCTCTCTCTCTCTCTCTCTCTCTCCCCTCCCTCTCTCTCCCTCTCCTTATATTACCAGGACTCTGACCTTCACGTATTATATCTCACGTTTTTGTCTCCATTGGAGGAACATCTATAATTTCCCTTAAATGTCACAGCCAAGAACATCAATGGTACTTTCGTCTATTCTCTCATCTCCTCTCTGTTCTTTACTACCACCCCCCCCCTTCCTATTCTTCTATTCTTTTTACCCCCTCTCTCCCGCTTTCTTCTTCTTCTCTATTTCCACTTTCTTTCTACTGAAGAAAGGACCTGTTGAATACTGTGTTGTCATACTGATTTGCGTCATCAAATGAATAACTGGAGAGCAGTAACTATCGCGGTGTATAATGTGAGTATATTTATAGTGTTGTATAATTTTAGCAAAATGTGTAATTGGTGTATAATTAGTGCTGTACAGCCAGTGGTGTTGTTGTCTAGTCAGTGTTATAGCAGTGTATGGTGTATAATTAGTGCTGTACAGCCAGTGGTGTTGTTGTCTAGTCAGTGTTATAGCAGTGTATGGTGTATAATTATAGTGTAGTA